>NW_022474791.1:0-49969 GCF_009176365.1 Aspergillus alliaceus
AGTGTTTTTCCTTTAGAGTTATATATTCCAACTTAGTTAGAATTTTATTTACTTATATCTTTAGTAGCTTCTGCCTTAATATCTGTATTCGCACTAAACTACTTTGGTATTAAGAATTAGATACGGTCCGATATATCTCCGCAATTTGCATAGTTGGCTGCACTGGCTTGCCGTATATGACCCGTGGGTTAAACCGTCGGCCCGTGGGCCGGGGTAGTCAATAACCCGGCCCGGCATGGACTTTTGTATACACAAACCCAGCCCATTTCTTGGCGGGTTGGGCCGGGTTGGGCCGGGTTTCTTGGGCTGGGCCTAACAAGTCTACCTTCTATATTGCCTGTGCTATTCCCGGAACTCCGCGCTAGGCTTGCACTTGCCTTCCTACTGTTAGGCGCTTTATCTAGGTATCGTGTCATTTTATAGACTTTTATTCCTGGAAGAATCGCTATATTATCTGTGGAAGTCTTCTAAATATTTTATATCTTTCGTTATCCCGGGATACTGTCCCAGCTGCTACTGCCCCATCTATCCTAAACAGCCGTCAACATCTCCATGTGATAAAGAAAAGTAATTTACAGAACTTCTCTTTCCAGCGCGTCTAGCTTAATCTTTCTATCCCTGTATCTTCTTAAGCAAGTGATTCAGCGGATATTCCTATTATAGATATAGTATTTAAGGCTATACTATAACTCTATACTAATATTAATTTAGATACTTTAGCACTATCTTCAGCTTCTACAAGCTCAGAAACTGCAGCTTCTATATCTATATTCTTTACTCCTGTATCATCTACAGGTCCATCTTCTATCGCGATAGGCAAGCGACCTGCTGAAAATTCTCTATCTAATAGTAAGTATAAGAGAAAGAAAAACAAGAAGAATACCAATATCTTTACTTCTAAGAATAACTGTGTATCCTTATCTGACTGGCCTTCTTAACTCCAAGATAATGATAATCTCTGATTCCTGACTGCAGCGCGGCCAGTATGTTGTTTAAGGACCTCCAATACTAAGGTCTACAGCCAGGAGGAAATTGTTTAAGGTACTGTATAGTATATTATTGGTTTTATGTTCTATAGTAACGCCTAGAAGGCTTCTTTAAAGCTTCCCACATATAGAGAAGAAGGTCCTGTATTTCATTACCTATTTTTTTGAAGTTTTAGTGACAACTGGCGAACAGATTATTCAGTTCACCCAGTAGGAATTTAGTTATCTGTGTTTGAGTGTACGCAGGCCGCGCAATGCGCGGCCCTAACTACTTGTCTATTTATATAGAAAGAAAATATAGCTATTAATCTATTCAGCTTATTAAGCCAATAAAAGATGGGGTTTTAAAATTTTTCATCAAAGTTCTTTTACTGTATCAAAAGTGGTGTTGCTCTTAAGTATTAAAAAATATATATTCAACTACGAAATATATAATTACAGACAAAAACCTCAATACTGACTTATCTTCTTTTATTTGTAATATAATTATACTAAACTGTATATCTACACTATATATCTTATATTTAACAAGGGGATGCCTAAGAAAAATAGCTAAAGCTAAGGTGTATTTAGTGACAGTACAATATTATGCTACTGACTCATCAATTTATCCATCCTATTTTAGGAAAGGTGCAGGAGATTTATGCAAAAACGGCCGCGGGTTACCCATGCAGGTTTGAGGGCCAGGTGATGGTTAATTTTTTCGACCCGCAAATCTGCGGTAACGGGTCAGCAACTCCAACCCGTTTGTGGGTTACAGCGAGGTGGGCTGGTAGCTCGGCGTGGTCTAAAATTCTGCCCCGAGATTCACCGCCCTTTTTAGACCACGCTGAGCCTATGCCAAGAAAAGGCTCATCATGGTCTAAGTGATTAGTCAGTGTTCTTAGACTATGATGAGACTCTTAGAAGATTTTTAGACCACACTGAGTATATATACTAGGGCTTAATTACCATAATAGACACGGTGTAGCCCTAATAGAATTCCTGAAGAAGAGGAGTTTGAAGAGAGAAGAAGGAAGAGAAGAAGAAAGATTAGATTTATTAGCTAAAAAATAAGTATAAACACAGCCAATATTTTGATTACTTAATTAGAATAGTGAATTATTCATAATATGTTATAAATTCTGCTTGTGTTATTGATATAATTAGCAAATATTGATTATATATATTGATAATACAGTGAATGATATCTTGCAGGTTTATATTTTGGGCATATGCTCAGTATATGCCCTGACTGAGGGACTGGCACTAAGCCAAAAAGGTCAGTGTGGTCAAGCTTTAGTGAAGGGGTTTAACATAGTCTAAAATTTAGTTATATTTTAGTTTTAAACCACGCTGAGCATATGCCAAGAAAAGGCTCATCGTGGTCTAAAAAGGCGGTGGTAGAGGTGGCAGAATTTTAGACCTCGCCGAGGTTTTTTTAGACCACGCTGAGCTGGCACCCGACGGCGAGGTCTAACTATATTAGGATAAACCACACAAGCCACATAAGCCACATAAGCCACATAAGCCACATAAGCCCCATAAGCAACATAAGCAACATAAGCAACATAAGCAACATTGGCAACATAAGCCATTTCGCTGTTTCTCCATTCCTTCAACCCGATTTCCGCGTGATGCTTGTTTGGCACAGATATAAGTCCAGGTTTGCAAGTATTTGAGTCAAAAAGCACCAAGCGAGATCGAACCATCTGCAATCACCACACCACCACACCACCACCACCACCACACGCGGCGCGCAGGACGTCCGTATGTTCCAACATCTATACGAGACAACGGGGCTTGGCCGATCACCGAACTCCAACCCCTGAAGGCTTCGCCCCTGGCGAGCACACTGGGTAACTGCTATCGTCAAGCAGTTAGGACGATGGATTTCTACCTTCTCGTGGTGTCCGGTGTCAGTACCCTCTCATTTGGTGGAGGGGAAGCCAAAAGAATCTAAGTGGTGCGGGTAGGGCCGAGCCGCATAGTTTTCCGTGGGTGACGCGTCCACCCAACCCACAACAAAATCAGAGGGAAACAGGTTATGAAAAACCATCCGACAACTGTCTACTCGATTCGTACTCGAGACCGAAACTGGACTTGCTTTTCCCGAGGGTGTGGTATCGCCTAGACAAAAGACAGGACTCTTCTGTACTTGAACACTCTCTGAGATTGCGAGTCCCCTAACAGCTTAAAAAACATAATTGGAATTGGCGTCGCGCGGCGAGGAAGGATACAATCGGTTGGGCAGTTGATAGAACGAGTCTAAGGAGGGATGGCAGGTGTTCAGTTACAAGTCCCCACCCTCGCCGCTTAACTGGTTATGAACCAGGCCATTCCGAACAATTAGCAAATAGAGAGCAAATTAATTGCCAGAGTAATAGTATCCCTTTGTTATATCTAGTTATTTCATCTTCAGTTCAATCTGTATTGTTGTAAAATTAACGATCTATGATACCTTGCAAGTCTAGGCCAATACGTTTAGATCACCACATTAAGTACAATATCCAAAGACGGCTATAGTATTTTGGCTGCCAATGAGGTACCTCTTCGATATTCTAAATACAGTCATTACTTGTAGCAATCAACAGACACAATACCTCTCAAAACCCAATCAGGGGCTTCGGATGCCAGGTCAAGTTTGACCTGGCCGAGTACTAGGGTACAGGCAACCTTTACTCGCTCACCGCTTGTGTAATAGACTAGGCTAATACCATGTATAACGAGCTTGCTATGATCACCGCAATATTAGGCGTTCTCGTTTTCATTGGCTAAGATTCGCTCACCCCAAGACTGCATAACCCTCAGCCCCCGCTGTGCCAAAGCGGCCGTCTCAGCATGGTCACTTTGGCTAATCTCCTCCAGGCGTCGCCTCCAGAAGAGCCATCTTGAAGTGCTAAAACCAGTGGCCGGGACAATGTGTGCTTCTCCCGCGAGATTACCAATAGTCAAGGACTTAAAGTCCTGACTTGAAAGACAGAGACTTTTAATCTTATAAGTATATAGCTCAAACCAGACTACTGCTGCTGGTAGCAGGTCAGCAATAGACAGTAAGCTATTGTTCTGTTTGTTGTTGATTGCAACTAATGGCCTGCGCGTCTCGAACATATCCTTGAAAATGGAAAGGGCGTAAATGCACAGATCAGGGTCACAGATACTCCATGAGCTGATGCAGGCTATAAAGGCGCTGAGATCATATCACTATTTTACTAATAACTTTGTGGCTGCCTTCCAGGCCACTTGAATCTCCTGCGTGAGGAACAGTAGATCAATCCAAATCTTTTTATTTAAGGTCTATGCCTTCTCTTTAACCTTTAAGTTTATATCTCTGCGAGATAGCATGTCTATTTCTCAGGTATATAAAATTTAACCTGCTAGATAATCCTGAGCGGGATAATCTATATCAGTGATTTTGGCACCCTGGATGATTAGATACTATAGTTCACGCAAGTCATATTTATAAAGGTCTATAGCAAGGTCAGACTTGGTATACTGACTAGAAATATTTTTCATAAATAGTCATGCCTGGTACCAGAAGGGGTTATCATTGTTATAGCCATACTTTTCCCAGTTATTATTGATAGTAGTAATATACTGAAGATAAAATCTTTCTTGACTGTATATCTGGTCCTCAAAAAAGGACATAGTGCAATACAGTTAAAGTATAATGAATTAATAATAAAAGTAGAAGAATAGATTTTAGTTGTTCTTAGTCCAATTCAAGAAGTATAGGGAGGAAAGAGTAGGAAGTTGTCTAAGACTTTACATACAGGCAGTAATGCAGAATCGCGTAAGCCCACGTGAGACAGGCTTAGTAGTAGCAAATAATACTAGGAAAATTAGTATAGAAAAAGCAGTTATTAAACTTTTATATAGCTGACTGTTACAGACCCTTGTCTAGCGCCCTTATCAGAGGCGGAGAAACGAGGCAGAATGATAGGCTGAGGTAACACCGGGATTAAGATACACCCGCCGCGCTACTTATGTCAGACCAAGACAGCTGACATCACGTGACACGCTAAATGGTATACAACCGATCATCAAATGGTATACAGATCAGTATACCGTATACCACACGTATACCACCGGTATACCAACTCAGTTACCACTATACCCTAAGGATAGATATATAAGGACACTCATTCATGTACTTAGATAGCTCTCTATAATCAATTTCAATTGTTACTTAGGATATATCTTTAGTATTAAGTTAGTAATCGACTTGTTTGCACTTCCTTAACTATTAGGTATACATACTTAATAGGCCTGGTCTTTTAGACTTAAGCTATGTACAGGACCTTGTTACATTTCTCAGACCTTGGATTAGGTTACTTAGTGAATCCTGGATAGAGTTATATTCAGAACACTTGTCGCTTGCAGTTACAGAGATGTTAAGTCTTATTATTAGGTTAAGTTATTACTTAATACAAGGCAGCTAATACTTAGGAGCTCTTAATCAAATCCCTGGATATAATATATTAATTACCAGTCTACATAAGTTAAGTCTTGTATTAACTTAAAACATTAATAATATGTCTTTATAAGGATCTAGCAAGCAGAAGATTCTGGTTAAGAATATACTGCCAGTGAATACTGACTCTGAACCAGAAAAGACACCTGGTCTTAGGAATCAGATCACTGAAATGAGAAGTATCATTAAATAACTGGTCAATAATACTAGAGAATAGAATACTAAGATTAAAACCCTTAAAGCGCGACTCGCTGAAGCTGAAAAATAATAGTAAAAATATTAAGATAATATTACCTAGCTTAATACTTAGATCAGTATATCAGTATCAAGAAGTGCAATTAGAAAAATGAAACTGCTAAAAGCTGAGTCTTTTGACAGGACTTGCTCTAAGTTGCAGGCCTTTTTAATATAAATAAATATATATATTCACGTGAACTAAACTAGTCTAATTAATAAAGTAAATAAAGTTATATTTATATTTACTTACTTATATAGAGTGGCATAGAATTGGTTTAAACCCTATATCAGAAAGTATTATAAAGTTGCACTGGATAGATAGACTACTATAACACAAGAGTTATTTACTAACTCAGGAAATCTATAGAAACATCTTAAATATACTTTTAGAGATATTAATATAGAAGCTGTAGCTAAACAGAAGTTAAAACAGCTATACTAAAGAGATAGCATATTAATTTATACAGTAGAATACTAGCAGATTATCTTAAGACTTGATTAGAACAAGAAGATCTATATCTTAATATTTATCAGTAGTCTAAAGAGACACATGAAGAATGAATTTACATGTATTAATAGACTAGCAACACTTAATAAAGCAATTAACTTTGCTATTAAAGTAAATAACTGTTATCATAAGCAACTCATAGAGAAGTAAAATACTGAAGCCTGAAGAAAAGATAATTATCAGCTAAAAAACCAATATAAATTAAATGACTAGTATAAATAAACAGGTGGAAGATATAGTAATCTCTATAACCCCCAGTTTATAGAATTAGATACTAATAACAAACAATAACAGTGCAGCAATATTCCTCAGGAAAAAAGAGACAGATACAGAAAAGAATAACTATATTACAGCTGCGGAAAGCCAGGATATTTCACAGGAAGCTGCCCGCAAAAATGACAGCAACAACAAGACAAGAAGCCACAGTAATTAAGAGCAGTATATTTTAAGAAACTAGCTTAGCTTAACACAATCTTAAAGAGAGGCGCATATAATATTACTGGAATACTAAAAGACCAGACAGAGCCTATATAACTCAGTGCTATAAGGATAGCCAGCCCTGAGAATACTGAGTAATAGATTCTGGATAGAAAGAATAGATCTGATAATAGAGTTTATTATTACAGATCTAATAATAGAGTTTATTATAACAAGCCTGTTCCAAGATAAGGAACTGTAAATCAAGCTTTATAAAGAATTAATTCTTTAGACAAAGAATACAGTACTTAATAGATAGACTATAATTCTAATATAGAGGAAATTCTTGAGATACCCGAGACACCTGAAAATCCCCAAGAAGAGAACCAGGAAAATAAATACCAGAGAGTTATAGAACTTCTTAATATACTATAGATAGTGATTAACAATCCTATAAGCTAATAAATAATAAGGTTACAATTGTTATAATATATTTGGAGAAGACAAGACAAGCTTGTATATTAGATAGATAATATAGTCCATAAAATTATAGAAGATTCCAGGAAATTTTCAAGACTACTGAGAAGACTGTTTTAGCAGTGTCTATATTAGAATTATGTGTGCTGGAACAACCCAAACTATAAAAACTGGGAAGAATACCGGCAGCACTGCAATAATTACAAGGATAAGTACAGTATATACAGAGGAGACAGATAGGAATATTATCAAGCTCTCAGTGCAATACAGCCTGGATAAGCTGGAGAAGAACACAGAGAAGCATGTTCCTTATAGATATATATCTGTCTATACTTTTTAATATACCAAGGCTATAAGAGCCTTCTGTAAATTATTTGTTTTAAAGATCTCTATCTATATTACTATAACTAAAAGAAGATAGCAAAGTTTTGGCCTTAAAACAGCTCTTATAGCTATATTAAATTTATAGCCATAGTACAAGGAAAATACCTTACTATAATAACTATAATTAGCGGTATACCTGCTAGAACTATAATTAATTCAGAAGCAATAAACAACTTCATGATACCTAAATACCAGAAATAGATAAATATTATAGAATAACTAAAGAAAGTTGTCATATCTATTCTAGAACTAGACAGCCAGAAATTGGGAACTGGTCAGATTATAGTTAAAACAGAACCTGTCTTTATAGTTATTGGAGCTTATATTAAATACTTAGCTTTCAACATAACATCTCTAGGAGACAAGTATAATATAGTATTAAGAATTTTCTGGCTTGAGAGATATAATCCAATAATAAACTAGAAGCAAAGAACACTTTAGCTAAATAATTACTATTGTCTAACAGAACCATATACAGGATATAGTATCCCAATCCTTACTAAAGACACGATGGGACATTCTGTATATAGTAGAGAAAGAATCAATAGATATAACCAGAATACTGTAAAGGAAAATACCGCAAAGGCTATAATAGTAGCAGTAACCAGACTCTCAGAAAAAGAGTAGTTAGTAGAAATAACTGAATAGATATTAGAGAATAAGAATAAATATCTTGAAATCATGATACTAGATAGTGAATTAGAAAAGAAATAGCACTCTTTACTAAAAGATATAGAAGTATCTCAGGAAGAAGACTTTAGTCTATAAAAATATATTAATTCTTAAGAACTAGTGGCTATCTCTATAGAGCAGTCAAGACTATCTAAGAAATATTAGAAGTTTAGAGAACTATTTAAGTAACTATAAATACTGGAATTACTATCTTATAGACTATATAACTATACTATATCTATTCAGGAAGAAAAGAAAGTAGCATATAAGAAACTATATATTATATTATAAAAGAAGCTATAAGTACTTAAGAATTATATTAATAAATAACTAGTAAAAGAATATATTAGATCTTTAAAATCTTCTACAGAATATAGAGTCCTATTTATTCTAAAGAAAGAAGAAAAGTTATAACTATATATTAACTATTAACTATTAAATATAATTATAATTAAAGATAGATATCTATTATCTCTTATATTAGAAATCTAGGACAGGATTAGAGAAGTAAAATAGTTTACTAAGTTTAATATTGTCAGTATCTATAACACCTTATGAATAGGCTAAGAAAAAGAATGGAAGACAGTATTTCAGATATAATTCAGATACTTTAAATATTTAGTTATACTATTTAGATTAACTAATATACCAGTATTGTTCCAATAATTTATTAATAAAGTATTAGAAAAATTACTAGAAGTAATTATTATTATATATCTAGATAATATCTTGGTCTTTATAAAGGAAACTAAGAAAGAACATGTACAGTATATTAAGATAATACTCAGGAAGCTAAGGAAAGCAGAATTAAAGCTTAAGTTAAAGAAATATAAATTCTATGTTTAAGAGACTGAGTTCTTGGGATATATAATATCTATTAAAGAAATTCAAGTTAAGGAAAGCAAGATTAAAGCTATTAGAGAATAGTCTATATTTATAAATCTTAAAGAATTACAGTAATATCTTAGACTGCTAAACTACTACAGGAAGTTTATTAATAGCTATATAGTTAAGATAGATCTACTATTTAGATTACTTAAGAAAAGTGATAAGTAAAAATAGAAAGCAGAACAGAAAAATATATTTAAAAGATCTAAATAAGCTATTATTACTATACTAGTACTTGCACAGTATAATTCTACCAAGAAAATAATTATTAAGACTGATATATCTGACTATACAGTTGGTACTTGAATAGTCCAGATGGATAAAAATAGAAAACTTTGATCAATAGTATTTGAATTACAGAAGTTAGTTTAGGCAGAACTAAACTATAATATTCATGACAAGGAATTATTAGTTATTATTACTGTATTTAAGAAATAGAGAGTTTACCTAGAAGAAGCTTAGAAAATAATTATTATTAAATTAGATTATAAGAATTTAATATACTTTATAACTATAAAGAAGCTTATATAATAATAAGCTTAATAGACAGAAACACTATTATAGTATAACTTCAGGATAGTTCACTACAAAGAAACAGAAAATAGTCAAGCAGATATCTTAAGCAGAAGGCTAGATTATAAAATTAAAGAAAAAATAATCTTACCAGCAATACTTAAGATATATAAGAATAAAATAATTAAATATAATTATTAAATACTTATAGTAACAGTCAGTATTCAGGATTATATATTTATTAAAATTACTAAAGAAATAGCCAAGTACACAGAAATCCAGAATATTCTTAGAGAATTTAGAGATAATAACAGAAAGTTTACTATAGATAATCACAGTCTTATTTACTATCAAGAGTTGATCTATATATCTTAAACTAAGAAATAAGATATTATTAGACAGCACTATAATAACTTAATAAAAGAATATTTCAGAGTTAAGAAAACTACAGAATAAATTATAAGAAATTACTATTTCCTGAATATCTGAAAGAAAGTCTAACAATATATTAATAAATATAAAATCTATATCAGAGACAAGCTAGCAAGATATAAGTTATATAGATATATATAGTTAGCAGATATATTATTATAACTATAGAAATGGATTATAATTGACTTTGTGGGATCACTACCAGAATCAGATAGATAGAACATAATTATAGTAATAATAGACAGGCTCATAAAATATATATATCTGGTACCAAATAATTTAATACTTAATGCAGTATATCTTATATATTTGATATTTAACTATATTATTATCCTTTACAGAATGCCGGAAAAGATAATATTAGACAGAGACAAGCTCTTTATATCTAAGTTTTGGTAATTATTAGCAGATCTAATAGATATTAATTATAGGCTTATTACAGCTTATTACTCTTAAGGAAATAGATAGACAGAAAGAATAAATCAGACAGTTAAATAATATCTCTAACACTATATTAATTACTAACAGGATAATTAGATAAACCTGTTATTTATAGCGCAATTTATATATAATAATACAGTATATTTAATAATAGAAGTAATACTATTCTATATAAATTATAGATACCACCCTATTATAATTAGAGAATCCAGAGAAAGGGAATCCATTACAGAAGAAGTAGCCAGCTTAGTAAAGTTAATCAAAATACTTTATAAATAAATAACTAAAGATATTAACTTCAGGAATCAATAAGTAGCAGCTTACTATAATAAATACTATAAAAAGAAATCTATCTTTAAGAGAAGAGAGAAAGTATTTCTACTCTAAAAAAATATAAAGATAAAATAACCAAGTTTAAAACTTAATTATCAGAAAATTAGACCATTTATTATTAAAGAAAAAATCAATAATATTAATTATTAACTAAGACTACTAGAATCTATATTATATATACACCCAGTATTTCATATCTTATTATTAGAATCTGTACCACCAAACGCTAAACTTACTGAAAATATAGAAATTAAAGATAATACTTAGGAATATAAAATTAAAAAAATCTTGAGCTATAGAAAAGTTAATAGACAGATACAGTATCTAGTAAAATAAAAGAGATATAATATCTTAGAAAATACTTAAGAGTCTACTAAGAATTTAATAGACTGTTATTAACTGATTTAATAGTATTACTAATAGATAGATTAAAAGTCTTCTAGAAGAATAAAGGAACTTAATTAAGTTCTATTAATATCTGACTAAAATCAGGATTATCAGAAGTTATAATTAATTGCTTAGCAATAATAGACAGATTAGATTAGTTAGATAACTTCTTTTTATTAAGAATCTACAATAACTTAGTATTATACTTAGATATATTAAATCCTTGCTAATTAAGGAAATCTCACTGTTTATATAAGTAAGTATAATATACTAAATTTTCAGTTATTTTCTTTTGGACTTCAGCAAGACAAGACTAAAGCTACTTTAATTTAGGATAAAGTAACTTAAGCTCTATATTAGTTTTAGAAAGCTTAGAAACTATTTTTTGTTCAGTATATTTTAATAAATCCTACTTATTTCCAGTATAAAACTCTTGTTTACATATATGACCATAACAGGTGCAGGAGGTATATTTTAAATAATAATAGGAATAATCTATTGTATAAGTCTTACTAACAGAAAGACAATACTTGCAAGGAGTTGAGATAATAAAATCATGATCTAAGATATAATCTACCTGCTTGGAGCACATGAGCATCTGGTCACAAGCCTGCTTAGTAACAGATCTAAGAGAATTGTTAGATTTATACTTAGGTATAATGAAGTTAGAAACAGAACTAGAAGACTTATAATAGATAGTCAGGAAAGACTGAGAACTTATGCTTTCAAGAATAAAAGCTTAGAGAAGAGGGAGTGATATTACAGACCCTTATCTAGTATCCTTATCAGAGACAGAGAAATGAGGCAGAATGATAGGCTAAGGTAATACTGGAATTAAGATACACCCGCCGCGCTACTTATATCAGATCAAGATAGCTGACATCACGTGACACGCTAAATGGTATACAACCGATCATTAAATGGTATACAGATCAGTATACCGTATATCACATGTATACCACCGGTATACTAACTCAGCTACCACTACACCCCAAGGATGGATATATAAGGACACTCATTCATGTACTTAGATAGCTCTCTGTAATTAATTTCAATTGTTACTTAGGATACACCTTTAGTATCAAGTTAGTAATCAACTCATTCACACTTCCTTAACTATTAGGTATATATACTTAATAGGCCTGGCCTTTTGGACTTAAGCTATGCACAGGACCTCGTTACATCTCTCAGACCTTGGATTAGGTCACTTAGTGGATCCTGGATAGGGTCATATTCAGAACACTCGTCGCTTGCAGTCACAGAGACGTTAGGTCTCATCGTTAGGTTAAGTTATCGCTCAACGCAAGGCAGCTAACACTTAGGAGCTCTTGACCGAACCCCCGGGCGTAACACTGACTTCTTTATTTATTTACTCCAGATACTTTACTTTCAGCTTCAAATCTAGTGAAGAGAAATATATTTTAATATTATATATTTATAAAGCAGTCTAGCTTTAAATTACTATCTATATATCACAATCTCAGTTACTAAAGGCTTGATTAACTCTGGCAAACTTCTAACTGTGATCTTTAAGCTCTAGAGTAGGATAAGGACAGTAGGGTCTTATTTACTTATTAGCAGATATAAGAAAACCTGATACCTGTTACGGGACGAATAGATTGTTCTAACCTAAGCGTGCCTATTGAACAAGAAGAAATAGCTAATTAACAGAAATAACACATTGTACAAAATATTTATGTGGTAAAGGCTTGGCAGCGATGCCTTAGGCAGAGCTTCCCATGATATAGGGCTGCCTGTAAGTCAGTCCTATAATATAAGGCCCTCTCTCTCTCTCCTGTGTAGGATTGATTATACAAATTCTAGTGAGGAATAAGGACTTAGTATTACTTTCTGAATAGTATTATTATATGGAGTGTATAACTTGCTTTATTAGAAGCTAGTTATTAGCTTCATGTAATTTATATAATAGAATATATAATTTATTAAGTTTCCTGCTTTAGTATAGTTCTTTAAGTTATAAGAATTCTTTCTGTTTCTTCTCTTTTCTCTTTAAATAATAAATTTAACAATAGTATATATAAATTATCTCTTCAGTAAACTAAACATGTCTGCCTTAGTTCCCTTAGAAGAAACTGTATTCTTAGATAATTAAGTTAAATATAATCCTAGAGACAGTGCTGTTATAAGTATATATAGTAATACTCTCCTTGCTCTAATCTGTTATATATATAATAAGGAGAGTAAGAAATATTATATAACTATATAACTTACTATAAGAGAAAATAAGACACTGCAGTAATTATATTATACTAATAATTAAAAGCAAGTTTAGAGATTCCTCTACTATAAATTTAATATTATTAAAGGATTAATTTATACTTTCTAGGTAAGTACTGGATTAATATCTATATATAGACTATTAACTGCTCCTGTAGCTGTATACGGGCCGGCCTTTATATATTAATGCTATTCTAATTATATCCTGGGGTCTCACTATGCAGTCCTATTGTTCCAATAATTATAGTAGTAACTTTCGGTATACTATTCAGCTATCTAGCTAGTGAGATAAAAGTTGCGCAGTATATAAGTGAAAGAATCACGGGGCTTGCTGTGACTTTAGCAACAGGTATAAGATACTATATAAGCCCACAAGTCTTGCTTCTCTTGCCTGTCCGGTGATTAAGGAGTTAGATAATTGAGGATAGAGAATATACTAGATAGCAGATAAGAAGAGCTTATTTTCTTTTTCTTCTTTCTCTCTCTCTTTTTTTTTTTTTTATTAGCGCCAGAGTGCTTTTAGCTGTACAACAGCAGAAGTTAATTATTATATATCTGTATAATTTATTATAGGCTATAGATTAGTAGTTCCTTTGTTTCTATACAGGGTCCTGTAACTATTAGTCCAGTGCAGTTGTCTCTTCCAGTATTGAGACAGGTTTCTATATGGATTGAGTATAGTCAGTTTACTTAACCAGATACTGTTTTTAATAGCTGTGTCCTTTTTTTATATAATATTTATCCAAGATTTTATCTACTTAATACTTATTATATTTATCTATCTAAATTATAGGCAGTTGTATATTATTATTGCTCTGGGATAGAAATAGATCTTCTGTAGCTAGACAGAGAAGATCTATATAGAAGACAGGATAGATTCTCTATAGAGTATTTAGCTATACAGTATAAGATCTTACTAGGCCTATAATAGTATATTTAGTATTCTTTCAGTCCAGTTTCTTGTTAGGTTAATCTATATAGATATAGCTTAATTTAAGCCAGACTTTATTACTAATATAGTATACTGATACTGCTGCTCTTCTTCTATTAGCCTGCTTCTTAGTTTACTATTAACTGTAGGCTAGTATAGTTCTTATCTAATCTAGGGTTTCTTTAATCTTTTATATAATAGTCTCTTTAACCTAAGCTGGACAGGATCTTTATTTATTTAATATTAATATATTATTATTATCCAGTGCCAGAAGTAGCTATAGATTATATCTATGGCTAAGAAAGAATAGACTAAGTCTAGTTAATATTATCTTCTGTCTATTAATTATTAACTCTGTTAGTAGAAGTAATCTATTCTAGTTAATCTAATTATAGTTTATATATAAGTAGAGATAGACTTCTATAATATTATTAGCTCTCTCTATTACTCTATCTGTCTAGAAATAAGAGACAGTAGATAGTTGCTGACAGATTCCTAATAAGTTATAGGCTTATTTCTATATATCTTCTATAAACTGTATATCTCAGTCTAAGATTATAGTTCTGGGAATCCTATATTAGTGTATTATTATTTATATAAGTGCCTATACTATAGCTTTAGAGAATATAAAGCTTATTCTCTCCAGTATTACTTTCTTTATCAGGCAGTCTATAATTACAAGCAGGTTTATATATTTATTACTCTCTAGTAAATCAGTAATAAAGTCTATAGTTATCTCCTGCTATAGTCTTTCTAGAATAGAAAGAGACTTAAGTAATCTATTCTTCTAATCCTGCTAGGCTTTTATTTTACTATACATGCTATAGTTTTATATAAACTGTCTTATATCTTTAGATATGTTAGGCCAGTAGTAGAATTAACTAATATTCTGGTAAGTTTATTTCCTGCTAGGATAGCCTATAATTATGGGATCGTGGACTTGCTGAATTAGGGATATATAAAGAGATTTATAATCTAGAACCTAATATTAGTCCTGGAATAGTAGATACAGTTCTTTAACTTAGCATTCTGTAATAGTGACTTTAAGACTAAGGGCTGTAGGGAATTTCCTCTGCTCTTTCTATATAATAAAGACTAATTCAGGATATTTAGTATCTGCTTTTAGAGTCTTTTCCCAGAGACCCTTAATTTCTTGAACTAGAGTAATTAATAATAGAGTTATTGATTAAGATATTATAATTAATCTATCTCTCTTAAAGAGTTATATTATATAAGATATAATTTAATTATTATTCTTTTCTAGTATATCTTGATCTCTTCTTAAAAGTATATCTGCTTACTTATTTTCTGATTTCTTTCTATAGATTAACTTAAAGTTAAATCTACTAAGAAATAGACTTCATTATATTTATCTCTTAGTAAGTTTCCTGGAAGAGAAGAAGTATTCTAGATTCTTATAATTAGTAATCACTTCAAACTCTTTAATAGAGTGTAACTTAGTATTCTAGAATTCTAGACTTTATATAATAGCTAATAACTTTTTATTATAAATCTTAGACTTGTTAGGCCCGCGGGTTGGGCCGGGTTTTTCAGGTTTTGCAACCCAGCCCGTTGGGTTTAGGCCGGGTCAAGATAGTATGCAAACCACCCATGGGTCAAAATATATATATGTGAACCACCTGCGGGGGCCCACAGCTGTAGATCCTTTCCTAGTAGAGTAATGATTTACATTCTTGATAGAATACAGTCTCTTAATACTGTAATTTATTTATATCACTGTAGGTAAATAATATATTTACTGTATTTTATATCTTGGCAACCCGCGGGTTAATCCGTTGACCCATGGGCTGGGATAGTCAATAACCCGGCCCGGTATGGACTTTTGTATACACAAACCCAGCCCATTACTTAGCGGGTTGGACCGGGTTGGGCCGGGTTTCGTGGGCTGGGCCTAACAAGTCTAATAAATCTTATAGTTATACTTAGCTAGAGTATTCTTTTTTAAAAAGTAAGTATAGGAATAAAGATCTCCCAGTTTATTATACTATAATAAAACTTCTCTAATATTATATCCTGAGAAATCTGTCTTAATCACTATTATACAGTTAGAATTAAAAGATTTAAGAATAGGCCCTATTATAAACTTCTATTTTAATAGTTTAAAGCTTGTCTAGTAATCTTCTGACTATTTAAAGACAGTATTTCTCTTGATAAGTTTAATCAATAATTATATAATTTATGAGAACCCTGATATAAATTTATAATAGAAATTAGTAAAGTCTAGGAATCCTTATATATCTTTAATAATAGTTAGCTTTTTCTAGCTGATAATTACTTCTATCTTCTTTAAATCTATCTGTATTTCTTTTCTAGCTTATATAATAAACCCCAAGTAGATTATTTATTTATATTTAAATTTATATTTATTAATATCTAGAAACAGTCCTGCTTGCTTTAGTTACTCTAATATCTTTTATATGTGCTTCCAGTGCTGGATTAATAATCTGTCTGTATAAACCAGTATATCATCTATATATATAGAGTAGAACTTATCCAGATAGTCTTTCAGAATCTAGTTTATATATTTCTAGAAGATACTTAGAGCATTTGCTAGTTTAAAGAAAGTAACCAGCTATTTAAAGAGACTATATCTTATATAAAAGATAGTTATCCATTCCTGGTCCTTTATGATTTGGATCTTATAGAAGACTGAAGACATATCCAGCTTAGTGAACTATTTAGCCTGGCTAATCTGGTTTATAGTCTTCTGGATTAAGGATATCTGTTCTTCTTTATAATCACGTTCAGGGCTCTATAGTCTATATAGAACCTCAGTTCTCTTCCTGGCTTTTATATAAATAGTACCGGTGCAGCTGCTGGAGAGTGACTGATATAAATAAAGTTCTTTTCTAATAGATTAGTAAGCTTCTTTTAGAGAACTACTAGTTCTTCTTATAATATATTATAGAGTAGATTCCAGAGAATCTCTAGTTCTTTTCTATCTTTTTATATAAGTTTAATCTTATGATTAATCTTCTTACTGTAGTGTGATAGTAGTTTCTGTAAGTTTTCTAGTAGAAATAATAGTAGATAATCTTTATACTACTTTAGTAATAGAGTAGTAGAATCTACTTGTTTCTTTAGGAATAATACTTTTTAAATATCTAATAGAGAAACTGTAAAGATCTCTATATCTTAACTTATATAGTAACTTCTCTGTAAGTATTCTTCTATAATTACTATTAAGATCTAAATAATATTCAGTTACTATCTAGATTTTCTAGCTCTATTATAAAGCCTGGCTTTAATTATATAGAGATAGAGACAGTCTCTTCTAGGTTCTAGTATTCTATCAAATCTTTTAAGCCAGGGTATCTCCAGGATTATATTATAACTTAAGTAGTCTGGTATTATATATAGATAGGAGTCCTGTTCTGAGTAAAAGTCTATATTAAGTTATATATATATAATCTATATAATTATACAGTCTTTACCTATTATTCTCTTTACTGGTTAAGAAGTAATCTCTATTACTGGTAGCTTTTTCCTTTTTATAAAATCTTTACTTATTATACTATAGACTAAGTAATCTATATTAACTATTATATAAGTAGGCTCTACTAGATTAACTATAGTCTTTACTAGAAATAGCTAAGTTACTATATACTTTTCTTTAAAATATTTCTATTATTTATATATTTTATTCTGTTCTGTCTGCTTAGTTATATATCTTTATGCCAAGCTTAGTCTTTTCCCTGTACAGAGTCTTCAGATTCAGATAAATTATTATTATTCTCTAATACTATAGTAGCAACTGATTTTATATATATAGCTGCTTTCTACTTATAATCATAGATAAAATGGTCTGAGATATTATAATATAGATATCTACTACTCTTTCTTCTCTAGTCTATTTCAGTCTTACTTATTTACTGTGTCTCTTTCTGTCTATTCTTTTTTTTTATATATAGGCTGGCAATTTCTTGTTTAAGAGCAGTAATTTAGGTATTGGTAGCTTTCTAGTCTATCCAGTCTGGACTAGTCTGCCCGGCTTGCTTATACTGGGAAGAGACTGTTATCCATATGGCTGCTCAGTTAAGCCTTGTCACTTGTTATAAGTTATGGTTAATTCTCTAAAGCTGATTGTAATATCCCTTATATATTGATTCTTGGGAAATATTAACTAGCTCTTAAACTAATCTTTAGTTAATAGTAATATCCAGAAGTGCTTTCTTCTAGTCATTTAACTAGCTAATATCTTCTGCTTGCAGTAGTGCTTTATCAAAATTATTTAAGAATTCTTTAAGCTCCTGTTTTCCTTATTTTATAGTATTCACTTATATAAGTGCTTTTCTTTGGATATCAGGATCCCCAAACACTTTATCTATTATATTAATAAGGATATCCAGTGACACAGTATTCATGTCCTGAGTGTCTAACTATAGTAGGATATGCTGGGCCGCTCTGCTCCTAAGTTAACTGTATGTATAGTATACCTTGGATATCTTGTCCGGATAGCAGGCCGCATCAATAGTGAGCTTTATACAGAGATTTATATAAAAAAGTAGATAGCTTCTGCTATCTTTATTAGTGAATGATTTAATATTAGAATATACTGGCTGAGATCTTCTTAATTTATTCAGTGTAGAAGTAGTTCCAGTAGTCAGTATAGGAGTTATAATTAGGCTGTTTAGCTGGTTATTTATTCTGGAATTATTAAGTTCAGTATGGAGGGCGGTATTCTCCTTCTTAAGAATAGTTATCTATTCTTTAAATTAGTTTCTTTGAGTCTCTATTATTGTATAAAGATTTTATATCTCCTGAATTATTATGGCTGTAGGATCTATACTAGAGCCTATTGTTATTCCTTACCGTACATAAAGCTGGTCTCCAGCTTCTAATAAAGATAATAAGCTATTTCTAATATTACGGGATAAATAGATTATTCTAACCTAAGTATGCCTATTAAACAAGAAGAAATAGCTAATTAACAGAAATAATATATTGTACAAAATATTTGTGTGGTAAAGGCTTGGCAGCGATGCCTTAGGCAGAGCTTCCCATGATATAGGGCTGCCTGTAAGTCAGTCCCATAACAATACCCGGGTTATTCTAGTAGAAGCAGATCCTGTTGTCCACATTGCACTGGTATAGGCAGGGAACCTGGTCAGAAAATGGCTTTCACAGATACATAACTTAATTCACTTTTAGATATTTCTTACCAGATATTCAGCACTGTATTTACATGTATCTATAAATTCTTTATCAAGCTCATAGAAACACAGGCTAGTGTCAGGAGAGTATATCTGGAAAGAATTAGTAAGTCTATTAAATAGTGGTATAAGTAATAAAAGATCTTCTAGAGATAAGATATATATACTTCTCTATATATAGTTTACTTATTAAGTATAGCAGCTAAGCTAAGCTGTATAAAAGAAAAGATAAAAATCAAGAAAGCTTTACTACTAATAAACTTTATAATAATCTTAGATAGAGAATAATTTAAAGAATAATATATTAATGAGCTTTAATGCCTTGATACTTTTTCTTGTCTATTCTTTTTATATAGTAGATATGTTGCCTTGTTTTCTTATTGACAGATTATTATAACCGTAATGGATTACTTGCTATTGTAGTAAGCAAACTAGTACACTACTTATATATATAAGTATACCAGATCTACTTTAATATCACTTACTGTATATCACTGTGTTAAACTCTCTTGACTTCTATACTTAACTGTTTCTCAGCTTTTCTTTCAGAATATAAAATAAGATATTTATCTAACAATAGCCTATCTTTAATTAATCATCCGTAATCCTAATTTGTTCCAGTATATACTGACTTAGTTTATAAGAATGAAGTTCCTTATCTCTATTCTGTTACCTGTGTTAGCCTTCTCTAGTATCTCTTTAGCCCAGAAAGGACTATACTATATCCAGTATAGAGTACCTTGTCTCTTTCTAGAATATTACTAATCACTGAAAAATAGCGCTGATTCCTAAAATAGTATTGAAAATTACTATATATATAATAATAATAGTAAATATTCTGACTAGTATATATTATTTATTTATGATAATAACTTACTAATCCTAAATACCGCTAGGGATATACTATTTCCCTTTTAAGAATATCTATAATTCTCTGACTAGCGACTCTATCCCTTGCCCTATTTAGAGAAACTTATAGTAGGTATTGATATATATTTGAATTAAAATATATATTACTAATAATTAAGTAAGCAGTTCTGGATTAGATATTCTAAAGCAGGGTATCTTATCAGAAACCTAATAAATAGAATCTAGTACCTGTTTAGCTCTCTAAAAGAAGAAGAAAGTATCCTAGTAAATAAATAGAGATAACTTTATAAATCTAAGTAATTAATTACTATTAAAATAGCTTTAAATTATTGATAGAATTTATTTATGGCTTCTTTTGTCTCCCTGTTTAAGACTGCAGTAGAGATCCTTTAAATAGGATGTAGCAATATATTTCAAGTATTAAAGTATAGGTTATAAACCTTGGTAGTGGCAATATTACTTCTAGAATAGTATATTATTATTCTATGTAGATTATTATATCTTGTTGGAAATCTAGGGTATTGATAGCCTAGATATCCTTAGGCATGTGATCAGGGGAATTGATCAAGAGATAAGATAGATAATAGATAGATAGATATTGGATAAAACCCATAGAATGAATTGACTAGATAGACATGACTATAGAATAATAGAATGATAGGAATGAGATTGATTAAACCGCTTCAACCTGATCAATCTGAATCAATATAAATCAATCTGGTCTGTAGAATAGATGGAAATGTAGGCCTATTTATGTTGAATAGGTGTAGACCTTAGGCCTGCAACATATGATAAAAATAGCATCTTAAGAATGAGATAGAAATGTATAGAAATGTATAGAATAATCAGGATTGCATGATATATTATCACATGATGTTGGATCATGTGACCTCCAGTTCAACACACCCCCCCAGTTTTTAAATATCTAGGGATACTCTAGATATTAAAACTGTGCAAGGATTAGTGAAATAAGTAGAAAAATTAGTCATTCTTGAATTTATCAGAAATGTCTTTCATGTTTAAATGATTTAGAAAGACTTGATGCTTCTGATAAGTAAGCCGCTTAGTAAGTCCATCTGCAATCATCTGATTGGTTGGAATCCATGAAATTTCAATAGATCCTTTTTCAATCTCTTGCCTGAGCCAATGCCGGTGGATATCAACATGTTTAAGCTTGGTTCTATAAATAGAATTTTCCTTAGTCAGCAAATCAACAGTTTGTTGATTATCGCACTGAATGGTAAGCTTTTCTTCTGGATCAAATTCAAGAGCCTTAAATAGACGTTTCCACCATAGAAATTGCCTGCTTGCACTGGTTAAGGCTAGGAATTCAGCTTCAGTAGTAGATAATGTGACCGTTTTCTGTTTCTTTGCTGACCAATCAACTGGTCTGCTAAACAAGCTGCATATATAGCCTTCAGAGCTTTTCTTGCCTATATTATCAGCAAATGCTGCATCACTAGCCATTTGAAAAACAGGCTTCTTAAGACCTCTGTCTGATTGGCCTGAATATTCAATTGCTAGATGCCTGTAGCTGTATAGATATGTAATCAATTGATTGATAGCATCCATATGCTTAGGGGTAGGATTCTGCAGGAATTCTGATAGTAGTCTGCAACCCTGAGCTGTATCTGGTCGTGATATGATGGCTGCATATAGAGCTGATCCAACCTTTTGCTGATATTGATGAATAAATGATTTTGAAGCTTGATAGTGCTCAGATTCATTAGATTTATATAGATTCTCTGATGGTAATGGTGTCTTTGGCGGTTTCTGATTAGTCAGGTGAAATCGATGAGCAATCTTTTCAATATAATCTGCCTGTGAGATCCAGAGCTTCCTGTTGGCTCTGTCTCTGAATATCTTGATATTAAGAAACTGGGTCATCTGACCTAGATCCTTCATCTGGTATGCTGATAAAAGTGAGTTTTTCAGTTGAATCATTTCTGTATGCCTATTCTTATGATATAATATAATGATATCATCAACATATATTATTAAGATAATGTGATCATTTGCAAATAGACAAGGATCCTCAGGTATAGGTTTTAGCCCAAATCTTTTTAGGGTTTGACCTATTTCCTTTTGCCATAGAAATGGTGATCGTCTCAAGCCATAGAGTGCTTTATGCAGCTTTAGCACTTTAGACTTAGGGCCATGGCCAGGTGGTAGAGAAACATAAATAGTCTCATCAATAGAACTATTAAGAAAAGCATTTACTGCATCTAATTGAACTGACTCTAGGTCAAAAGCTGCAGTTAATGCTAGAATAGTTCTTAGTGTTCTTGCAGCCAGAGTAGTTGCCCTGGTTTCTAGGCTGCTGATAGGTTGAAGATCACCTCGTACACAGATCCTGGCTTTGAATTTTGATAGAAATCCTTGGTCATCAAATTTATACTTAAAGACCCATTTTAATGGTAGAACCTCAGTCTGATTGATAGAATCCTTAGAGACTAAGGACCATGTATTCATGTGATTTAGTTGCTGATATTCAACCTCACATGCTTTAATCCATTCAGTCTTAAATGGATGTTTCTGCATTTCATGCCAAGTAGATGGTTCAGGTGGCAAGTCCTCTTTATGCAGTTTTTTGATGCCTTGTAAGCCTGCTGAAAATGCATGAAAGAATGGCTTATAATCAGGGTTTTCAGTAATAGATACAAAATTTCTTGATCGTTTTGATTCACCTAGGTCAGGTGATTCTGACCTATCTCTTTTCTGACCAATAATAGGATCTGCAGAATAATAGTCATAATCATCAAATTTGAATTGGCTGTTATCTATAACCACCTGAGGTGAAGCAGCTGGCGTTGCTGGTTGATCCCCTAGTATTTGGTCTTCTGAATCAGATGGTAGAAATGATGCATTTGATGTTTCTAATTGATCTCTTTGATCTGAATGACTGATATTGCTATTTGCATCATTTGATTCAGTTTCTGAATCAGCATTATGATCAGATTCAGGCATTGATTCAGTATCTGAGATAGAGCTATCAGACAGCTCTGTATCTAGCATTTCTGATCCTATATCTATAAGATCAATGATTTGATCTAGTTCTGCTTGATTTAATGCCTCAAGATTTTGCTCTTGGTCGTCTTCATGAAAATTGCCCAGTTGGCCGGGTTCTTGACCATAGGTTTTAGATTCATCAAAAATGCAGTCTCTTGCAGAAATAATCTTATTCCTAGTAGGAATCCAGATTTTCCATATATTTGATGCAACATACCCAACTAGATAACCAATAAAAGCTCTTGGTTTAAGCTTTTCAAGCCTTGGTATACTAGTGATTTGGGTATAAGCCCTAGAGCCATATCTCTTGAGATTAGAAATATCTGGTTTTGAGGTCATATATCCTGGCTTTTCAGGTAAAGACTCAAATAGAGCTTCATAAGGAGTTTTCCATTGAAGCTGCCTGTTAGGGGTGCGATTCAGGATATATATAGATGAGATAGCTGCCTCTGGCCATAAATATAAAGGAAGACCTGAATCAGTAAGCAAAAGTCTCATTTTTTGAATGATTAAAGCACCAGATTTTTCTGAAAAAGGATTCTGCTCAGGCTGTTCTATAGGGCTCTGAATAATAATGATTCCTTCAGTCCTGCATACTTTATAGAATGCATTAAGATTCCTATCCTGGTCAGAATGGAACCTTTTAGGACTGATCTTGAATTGATTTTTGATCAATTTTAGCATTGAGATCAAGGATTCAGAAGCTTGATCTTTAGACTTTAACGGTTCTGCAAGATGATATTTTGAATATGGGCAGTATAGATGACTGATATATTTCATATTCCTGATGCCCCTTTTTAAATGAATGAGGTCCCAATGCATGGTTTCAAATGGTGAAAGCCCTTGATTGATTGGTCGCCTAGAAATCTGCCTTTTTGAATTTGATAGTTGGCAGGTAGGGCATAGTTTGAATATGAAATCATCAGATGCTGATTTCTCAATTTTGATGCCATTGGCTGCCTGGTCTAGGTGTTGTATGGCTTCCTGCCCTGCATGCCCTAATCGATAATGCCAAAGCTCTGATGAAGCCTTTGATATAATAGGCTGGTCTGATCTTAGAGCAAATGATTGAGAATCAGTGGTTTGTATTAGACTGAGATTATCAAGCTTTTCATGCAGCTCTAATGATTCTTGATCTGCCTGAGATTGTGCAGGACTATTATTTATTGATGCATGCCATTTGACCAATGAGATTCCATGGTCTTCTCTGATTTCGCAAACTGGCTTGCGGTCGAGGGTTTCTAGGCATGAAGCTCTAGGATTTATAAGTAATCCTGCAGCTTTTGCTTTAGAAGCTGATAGAATGTTGATATGGAAGTTAGGTGCATAAGCACAGTTTTCAAGCTCAAATCTCATGCCTGTTCCATATGTGTTTGAAGGCCAAAATTCAGCTTTGCCATAGCCTAGAATCTCTGTTTTGGTATCACCCACATAGACTTTTGATAAGCTGGGCTTATAGGACCTAAAGCATGAAAAATCATTGCATATATGGGTATCAGAAGCAGTGTCAAAGGCCCATATAAATTTAGGATAAAATGGTTGGTCTGAATCAGTAATGCAGTTGATTCGGGTGGTTGATGTTGACATAGTCATTTTAGGTCCTGAATTATCTGATTGCAGCTTTTGAATAGCTCTGTCATATGCTTGTTTAAACTTGGGATTTTGCTTGGCCTTCTCAAAGCGTTCTAAGGCCTCTGGATCAGGTGACCAATCCTTTGGCTTCTTCAATGCTGGATTGATATAAAAGCAATCCTTAAACCAATGATTGCCTTCATTTAGCTCTGACTGGCATGGGCAATTTGCCTTTCTTTGATTGTCTTGCTTTTGATTTGAATCTGATACTCCTTTCAATGTTACATGCGCGATTCTTGATTGGTAGGCTGATTGCTTATATTGCTTCATTTGATTTAGCTTGATATGATCACGTAGTCGTTTGGTGAGATCAAAAAATGATGGAATTGATTCATTATTTTCAGACCTCTCAGTCAATTTGTCTTGCCATAAGGTTGCAAAGTATGGTTGGAGACTAGAGATAGCTTCCAAAAAATCATATAAAGCTCTGATTGGTGGATTGACCTCACTGATTTGAAGTTCTAGAGCTTCAGAATATAGGTTCTCCCACATAGAGATATAAGTCTCCAATGGATATTTTGATGCTTGACTTCTGAGATTATGATATTGATGTATAATATTGCGTTTTCGGGATTCGGTTGATGGTGCCAATTTTTGCATAAGAATTCTTAATTGCTGATATGCAGTTCTGGCGGGTAGAATTGCTTGCTTATTAGGGTAAGAGATAGAGTTCTGAATAATCATGATAATAAAGGTTAGACCCTTAGTTATATGATCATATTCTTTTGCTCTGAACTCATAGTCTCTTTGGCAGTCCCTAAGAAGCTCTCTTTCATTAGGAGTTAGGGCTAGAATAGAAGAAGCCCCTTCCCTAATATCCTTAATTTTCGGATATACCGGTTTGATAGGTAGAGCAGGTTCAGTAGGAAGATTAGGATTAATGAGATCCCAAACCCCTTTATTTTCCGCAATGACCCTGATCGAATTGAACCAGATAAGCCAATCACTAGATCCATTTAGGATCGTAGTAATCTTTTGATCTGACATGATGCAGGAATCGACTTTGATATGTTGATAGAATGATCAAATAGAGAAAGCCGGGCTCATAACTGACAGACTTTGCGAGCAATACTACCGTTCGGCTACAAAAAGGTGCCATGACATCTGATTGTACCTTCGGGTAGATTATAAGTGCTCAGTCCAACATATCTATATACCCTAGATTTATATATATATAGCTTTTACACAATATTAATCCTCTAGTGTAACTAAGCCCATATATAAGGGGCTGTTAGAGATCTATATTCCCTTAATAGACTCTAATACTATTATAACACTGTTGATTTAATACTGTATAGTTAGCAGTATTTATAGTAAGGACAAGAGAAGACAGAGTAAGGTATTTAAATAATTTTATAACAGATATTAATTCCAGGCTGTCAGCTTATAGATTAGACTATTAAGAAGGGTAATTTAATAGATAATAAACTGTTTCTATATAGGGGGATATATCTATATATATATACTATTCAGGACTTGCTATATACTTTTATAGAAATATTTCTATAATCTATTATTCTTAGCTATAGAACATAAAGTTTAAGTGATTTGCCAGAATAAACTACAGTAATAAGCAGTAGATACTTTTCTTACTAATATAAATAAACTACTAGATTACTAATATTAATAGTATCCAAAAAATATAAGTATTAACTGGCTATAGCTTAGGGTTATGATTGGCCTGCCTATCTATAGACGCTTTCAATTACAAAGTATCATGACTGATAGATAAAGTAAGAAGAGAAGAAATACTATAGAAGTATATTCTAGATACTCAGAAATAAAGAAAAGTTTAATAGCCTATAGCTATTTAAAGCTCTAGACAATCTCCTTAAATAACTCTTCTCAATACATCTCTACTAGAGTTCTTTAGTAATTAAAGACAAGATAATTATGTACTATAGTAGCCAGAAATATCCTTGGTATTAACTGCTTATAAGAGCCAAAAATTTAGTTATTTTAGTTATATATACTAAGTAGAGTTAATTAAATAGTAATATCTTATACTTTAATTTACTGACTTAGCTATCTTCTTTAGCAGTGATAAGTCTGTTAATACTGACTAGCGTGTAATAAGTCTGAGGACTTTTTATTATTGCCACTCTTATTTAGCTTGGAGCGCGTGGTAGCTGGATAATAGAAACCCTTATCAATAGTAGTGTTAGGCCCTATAGAGACTATCTACAGTCTTAGCATGGAATATAAAACTTTTATCCCAGGCCACATATTAGATAATATTGCCCTTGTTTAATAACAGTCTAACAAAGCTATCCTCCTTGCAAAGTAAAATATAATATCAATATACTATAATGCGCCCTTAACTTCACTAAGTGATGGTATACTCAAAACAAAGTCCATGCTTCAAACAATACACAATAATTCCATTCCATACATACTTTTGTAACCTAACGAGCTGCTTTTCTACACAGAGTTCGCTTAGCCAGCTTTAGCCATCATGGAAATAGCTACATTCAAGGATATATAGGCGGCTGGTGTAGTTGCACCATGCTGCTATTTTGCAGGCCGTTCACAGGATGCATGTGTCGCATTTACATGCAAAACAGTCAAGTCTCTTAGAAATCATGCTATACGTTTTCTTTTGCCAGGTCCAACCACATAAAGTGCCGTTGAACAAGACAAGCAAAGGAAAAGCAAATTTTCAATAATAGCAGTTAGTCCTAGTCAGGTCAGAATATGTACTTTATCTTCTTATTTTATAGAGAATAAATACTAGTGTCTTTTCTTCTTATGCTATCTGCTTATTTTACAAATGACTTAAATAATACCTTCAATCTCACAGGCTTCAAGAAAACACATCTACAAGTGTTAGTCAAGGAAATCTGGAATAAAATAGACTAGAATATCTGTAATAAATGATAATAGTTGACTGCAAATTATCTATAGACATAGTCAAATAGAAATTGTTAATTAATATATCTTATATAATATCTAATTGCTTTTATTAACTATTTTCAAGATAACTGGTCAGAACTTCTATCATTAATAGATTTTACAGCGGCTGCTCTATCTTATAAGTCAACTGCAGTATCCCTCTTCTTTGCTGAGTAAGGATAAGAGCCTGGAATATTATTTGACTGGACCGGCGCCACTGCACCAAAGAAGCTCTCAGTCAGTTACTGAGAAGCACAGGACCTTGCCCATTAAATAGAGAAGATTTGGGAATAAAGAAGTATATAGTAGTCCTAAGAATTATAAAAATAACATGTAGATTAGTACTGATATAAAGTAAACTTTGCTATAGAAGATATAGTAATAGTATTAAAACAGGACTGATACCAATAGAATTAATATAGATAACCTAGTTATAAACTTACTAATCAGTGGGTAGGACTATTTAAAATCATCAAAAATATAGATCATTCTATTAAGATTAAATAATCTCCAGGTATTAAGGTATATCTAATATTTGCTATAAAAAACTATAACACACTATATTAATAGATCCCTTGCCTGGCCAGACTGCTAATTCTGAACCACCAATTAAAATCAACGAGGATCTTGAGTATGAAGTAGAGGTCATTCTGTCACATAATTATATAGAAAAAAGCTGTACTACCGCGTTAAATAGATAGAACATAATAATATCCAAAATAGTATCCTGTCTCTAACCTGAAAAATGCTCTTAAAAAGTTATGCACCTACCATAACCAATACCCTGATTATTATAGTCTGCCTAAACATCTAGATACATGGCTTGAAGCTGCCTGAAACAACTGATTTAAACTGGATTATCCTGATAATAATTATATAGCCTAATGAAGGTTCTTAGCACTGTTAGCTGGGAATAGTCAATATCTTGAAGAGAAGATAATATCAGGATCTAGACTAAACTCTATCTAAGGCACTATATTTATTCTATTTACTGATTACTCTAATCCTATAATATAAAATCCTATAATTCTTATATAATTATATTTTTTCTTTCTTTTTCTTTTTCTTCATTATATTTAATGTTTTGTTAGATCACTATATTAGATATTAATATAAATAGAATTATTATATTATATATATCTTGTCGCGATATTATATAAAGGGTTTTATAAGATATACTAGAATATTCTTTTTAGTTTAAAAGATAATTAGTAGAGAATAGATTTCTTAACTTAGCTAATAGAGACTATATATAGTGTATTCTACTAGATACTGAGAAGATAAAGTAGTGTAGCTTTTATACTTCTTTAGATAAGATATATTAAGATGCCTGTTTCAGGAGAAGATTATAAGCAGGCTGATAAATTAAGATAAGCATATATTTATAAAGTGCTAAAAAAAAGTTATAAAGTCTTATAATCTTTTAAAAAGATTAGCTACTCTATATAATATCTTATATTTTAAGTGCTGATAATAACTGACAGAAAATAAATAAGTTAGCAGAACTTAGCTAATATTCTCTAATTCAGTAAATAGATTATCTAACTTATCTATTATACAAGATATATTTAGATATTTGAAAAACTCTTACTCTAAGTAAATCCCTTATATAGAAGAGTTTTCTCCTGTATATATTATTTAGTATTCAGTAATATACCAAATCTAAGGCCTTGTCTTCTAGCTCTTATATTATATTATTGGGAATCTTATCTTTGACAGCTAAGTATAATAACTCTGAAGAGCTTACTATATCTTATTCTTTTTCTTAAGCTCTTCTTTAAATCTGTACTGTTTCCTTATACAGTAAAAAACATAAATATTGCCCTGCTCTACCTGGCCACAAGAGATTTTATTACAGTTATATAGAGAATTCTTTTTTCTGATACTCTCTTAATCATTAAATACCATACAAGAGCATTCTTTATATATATAGAACAGTCTATTTATATTGCTCTTGCTGTTATTCTGGGTTAGACAGCGAGTTATTCTAAACGCGCAGCACAATAGTATATGTAAGAAGAGACAAGGAATTGCTCTCTATATTATTAGGTTACCTTACTATAAGAGTAAGGCCAATTAGTCTTTTATAATAAAGTTAGATATGGCTTCATATGAGTATAGCTATTGTATACCTATACCAATGCCTGTAAACAGTTATAAATCTGTCTTCTCGAGTTAAAATAGATACAAGCCTCTGGTCTGGCATTAGCTACAGTGGGAAATCAAGAAGGTTACTATAATAAAGGAAGAGTAGAGATTTATATATACTTATAGCTCTATCTGCCTGTTCCTCTAAGCAGCAGAAGAAGAAGAGAAGGGAGTTATATTAAAGCTAGTACACTCTCTTATTCCATTACTTGTATATTATACTCAATTTATATAGGATGCCATTTGGAGACTAAGTAGGCTCTCTGTTACTTAGCATGTAATACTGAGGCAGTATATATTCATTGGGGGTGACTAGCTGGAAACTGATAAAGAAATTAATATTGCCGTGCACTACAGAATCTTCTATATAACTGTGTATCAGATCATGTATAAGCCGGATTCTCAGTTCTCAGTTATATTATTAGCCGGGCTTGGTTCCTTGATATACATGCCTTGATTTCTTCAATAGGGGATTGGCTAACTATCTCTATACCCAGCCAGCCAATTAGCACAGTACTCAGCAAAGACTGGATTCCCTGAGATTATACAGTATTATTTGTCTTGTATTATTGTAGCTATCAGCAGGGATTTAAATTCTTTAGGTATTTTCTTATTCTGTGCTTAAGTCTTCAGTAGGAGATATTCCTAATATATAAAATACTTATCTATTTTACCTGACTATTATATTTTCTTTTATTACTATTATCCCTGTCTCTATCTTATTCTATTTCTTTGTTATTTCATATTTGCCTGGTACACCATCCTCTAGTTTTTTTTTTACCTTACTATTTGAGATAAGTTATTTGCAGTCTTTAACCAGGTTACCTACCTACACCAACAATGAGCCTGTGGCCTTTTAGCAGAATCAGCCAAATGGGCGCGTACCTGACGTTAAAGAATCCAAGATATCTTTTTAACTTCTACAAGATGCTGAACTTAATTCATGAGTAATACCTGCTATTACTAACTAGAAGCTCACACGGGACCTTAGTGGCCTAAGTCTACCAGAGACTGGGCAATATATAATAAAGAACCCTCTCAGTTGCTGCTATAAAAATATAAAAAATAGGGGCAGTTAGAGATCCACTGTGAATATCCTGCTTAGAAAAGGTATCAAGGTAAAGGAATATAGTTATCAAGAATAATAAGACTTGTACAAAAGACAGGGAGACAGCTAAAAAGAGAGGCCAAGATTAATTTTATAGATAGGGCAAAATTATCTTTTCAGATACTTATAATTCTATTACATATAGAATAGCCTTTATAATATACTAGGATTATACAATTCCTATCTATCCGCTGTATTATTACCTATAATATTCAGCTGAAAATGCTTCTCCCTGCCAGGTAAAATATCTGATAGCATCCTGTGCTAGAAATAAGACTGCATGCAGAGGGACTGTTAGCAGCTAATACTGATTATCAGTAGTAGTAGTAGCGATATCAGTTTGGTACAAGAATATCAGGCCCATCACAGCTGGACCTGGACTTTTATTCTAGATATTCTGGGAGACAATTCATTTGCTTTAGATCAGCCTCCTGTTATATATAATAAATTTATTAATAGAATGGATATAACTCCAATCTTTTATCTGATTAAGCTGAACATCACTTATAACTACTGTTAACTTTCCAATAATAATTCTCCAATTAATTTATGGGAAAATGAACAATATCTGCCAGCTGAGAATAATATTATTTATTAATAATTTAATCTGAATGAGCACTCCGGTACTGATAATACTACTCTCATTTCTAAGGTTAATAGCTAGCCAGTAATTAATTTGCTTGGTTTAAGTCAGGATCCTGCCATATTTAATATATCTGAGTTAGGGAATATAACTGCTCCGGCTGACTTGTCTTGATTCTACAATACTGAATACCTGGTTAATTCTTAGACAGATAAATAATTTCCTTTAACTGAAACCATTATCATGTACCTATAAATTAGGGATACCAACTCCGGCCCTGATAATATCACCCTCCCTTCTGAGAGCAGTAGATAGTCAGTAATCAAACCAGCCACTGCCATTTATCGCGCGCTAACTGCACTTAACAGGAACAGGAAGCCAAGAACCATACCTAAAGAGTTAAATATCTCATATGCTTTATCTTATTGGCCGCAGCGTGGTGGTAGTATTAGGGAAGCTTTGCAAATATTGTTACCTGCACAAACTTGACCAGCTACACGGACAAGTCATTCCCCACCAGGGAAAAAATATCCATGTGGATCCTGTGATAAGAAGTATAAGCGGAGTAGTGACCTGAATAAATACTGAAGGCTCGAGCATGGGACACCTCTAAAGGAACCTGGCTAATCTCTGAAAAGAACCTAACCAATGGCTTGCCCCGAACAGTCGTTCCTCCTTAGGGCATTCCGGAGATGGTCAAGTAGATAGATATTGTGTAATAAGCTCAGCATCTTTATATCCCATACTATACATCGAGTTTGCGACCTTATGGAGAAGCCATTTGTGCAAAGATATATATTTTTAGCCTTGGAGAATAACCTAGTCGAGAGGTGATGTTCCTAGATTAGCGGAAACGGTATCCTGTAGTAACGAGCATTTCTATCGGACCTGTATGAGAAATAGGCCAAGAAGCAGAGTTTTGGGAGCTCTATACAGTGGGGATGTTATACCGAAATATTACAGAAGGAAACAGCTCGACAATAGCATGGAGAATACTAACCTTATCTACGTGGTGCTTCGCTCTATGGACTATCCGTGTATATCCAACAGCAGGCCGAGTGAGTTGTGCGGAAAACCATTCTGATGAGGGTTATGTATCGCTGTAGGAGTGCTCACTGTTCACTAACGTCATGAAGTCAACGACTAAAGTGGAAAATAGCAGCCATATGGTGCTTATCGTGATATTTCCGATCAAAAGTATATGGTAAGCTGCATTTCTAAGAATGTCCTTGGCAATTAACTAACCCCCATAAACCTACTCAACAGGACCAGAAACGACCATAAGAAACGCTGGATCCCCCAAAACTCCTTCTCGGAGGCTGAGTTCCGACAGGAAGACTTTGCCATGATCAAGTATTTCACTAGTCAGAGTCGGACACTTTGGTTTACACAGCACATCGCATGTACGCGTGCCATCCTGAAAGGAAATGACCAAGAGGAGATCGAGCCTGTTGGGGCTTATATTCTATCTGGGACAGAAGTCAAGAGGGTCTCTGAAGGAGAGGCAACGGTTGTATTTAAGATTGTGGAGGAGGTGGATGGAGTCGATGCGTTGGCCAGATACTGGTATGTGGTTTCATCCGCATGAGAGTCAGGAGATCGTGGGCTGCCTTCCCTGATTAGAAACAAATAGGACGGACTTTGACCCTAGGACTCTTAGGTAGATGACTGCTCTGTTGGCGCTGCAATCTTGGTAGCTTTTTTCTCGTTCGGAACATATTGACTTTGGATTAGGTAGAGACAAGTTAACTCTCTTCTGTAAGCATTTAAATCTTAGCGAGACCACTCTGAATCTGTTCAATTGGCTGAAGCAGTAGACAGCCCTAGGACATAAAGATGCCGATGCCGATGCCAATGCCAAGAGTGCACACCTACATGTCCAAGATGGAACTCAATCCGATACGGTCCTCATTGATTACCAACAGTGACTAACAATTACCAATAACTAATAATAGGAATTGCAACCCATGCTTCATCAATAAAAAACAATTCTCCACGGACTGTAACTCCACCAACCTAGACGAGCGTGACCCCGCTGAGTAATCGGGAACCAGTGTGCCTCTTCTACTATAACCAAATGGAGAGGGGATGGATACAGTCAAAAACCCTCCCACGTTGAATGCACGGATCTGCTACCGAAAAAGACCTGCAATGTTACTATCTCTAGACCAACTCTTCTCTCAAATTCTTCCCATCTCCTTCCCGCCCCCCCAACCCGCTCACCCGCACCATGATGCAATTCACCAAGCTAACGCAGTCACGACTATTAACCCTCTGCAAGTTCTCAGCTGCCGCGTCGCTAGCGGGCGTCGGAGGCTGGCAGCTCTGGACGGGTAAATGCTACTTCGAGCCTTTCGGGCCCGAGAATGATGCCTTATTTCAGAGCGAGTACTTTAAGAAGTTCAACCCAGGGAATCATCCATCGCTGAACGATTCGTGTGTGCGGAAAGTGCCGGTGTCTCAGATACCGCCGGATTTGGTGGAAGATGCGCTTCGAGGTGGTTCTAAGTTGACGGAGAGGTTTTGTGCTGGTGTGTGGGGTGGTTATGGTGAGTTAGCTATTATTCTTCTCGATTTCTATAGTGCTGCGATATGCACATATTTGTGATATCAATGTTGCGAGACATCGCTAACGCTTGATATGCAGGATACTCCATCCAGCGAAATATTCTAGCTTTGGTTGGCCAGAATGAGGGAAATGCGAAGTCAATGTTGTGGGATAAGAATCAACTGCTGAGCAATACCTATGAAGAAGGTAGGGGGTTTACTTTTTTACAAGCTCTTATTGGTTCAACATTCATGCTGAAGACCTATACAGGAACAATAGTGACCGATCACTTCAAGGTGGTTGCAAAGAATCCCAGATCGATCGTCATGTGGGGGGCCGAGTCTCCTTTAATGAACCCGGAAGTTCGCCGTGAGATGGAAAATCTATCTGAGCTTTCTACCAACATCGATATTGATAAAGGTGTGGTAGAATTCCGGCTGAAGAATATATTCTACAATGGCGTAGAGCGATTGACAGGGGATCTTTTCCCACCGCCGATCGTGTGGTTGCACTTTCAGTACTGCAAGCTGTTGGTTGAGGCAGGTGTGAGCCATTGCATGGTTTAGTGCTCAGGTGCTTGATGGTTGAGTTTAGGTCAGATATTGATCGTCGAAGCCTTTAGCAGTGGATATGGAGTGGATGTATCAATAGTGTATTATATACGGAACAGGCATGGTATTGTCAAAAGCAGTCGCCCTATGCTGAATTTTGGGTCTATGGTTGTGAGCTCCTATCCCCTTCCCGCCTTCGATGTGGCGCGCACACAAATGGCAGCAAGCTCCGTAGTAAACCCGTTCAAATACTGCAGGTGAGTGAGTTCGCCAAGGGCTAGGTGTCGGACAGGGACGCGATGGATTAACCCAGGAACATCTTGCAATAGCTCGACGTTGTGATATACATCAGGGCCATGCGGGTCAGAGATGGTATCGCAAAAGAGAGTTAACACTGCGGTGATGGCGTAGAAGAGTATGATCCTATAATTCAAGAGAGGTCAGATACTTCCAGCATGATGTATGTTCTCTGATGACGTACCAGAAACATTCCCCCTTTATAATGGGCAGCACTCTCTTGAGATAAGACAGCGTTGACCGACTGGCAGTGATAGACAGATTAATGCTAGAAGTTATGCCGCTCAGCCATGTACCTGCGGGTTCCAAGGCTGAGTTGCGATAGCGGTTTGCTGCTTGGTGGATTGAGGTGACGCAGTGATAGTATGCTAACCTGAGCATCACCGCCTGGGTATTCACATTGGCACTGATGTGTGTGTCGTCAGAAAAGTACAGCGTGGGCCGAAAATCCGAGGGAAGGGACACCCTCCATTGCTCTAATGTTTCATCTAGAGCTCGGATACTCGATAGCAACTGAGATGCACTCTGATAGAGAGAGACTGCTGAATAAAGGTCGTCATATATTCTGGATTTTAGCATAGACAAACGAAGATCCCAAGGATAGAGAGGAATAGTGTTGTCATTGACAGGAGGCATGTCGTGCTGGAGGTTGATGTTTTGCAGCTGCACATAATCATCGGGCAGACTCAAGTCGCAGTGCGTGTCGTTTAAAGATGGTGGCTGGCCTGTCCTGATGCATATATCCTTGTCGAATGAATAGCAGAGCCAGAATAGATCTCGCAGGTGGCATCTGATGTCGCTCTTATCATAGACAGGGGCGCGAGAGGGGGTGGCCTTAGTGGGTAATATATGAGCACCCAGTGCATATAGAAGCCGTGTGGCTATTGACAGAGTAACACCTGCAGAGCGCAGGTCACCCAAGAAGTATTGGAGTTGAACCTGGCGAGTGGTCAGTTGTGGAACCGTAGCCATGGATCAGACCTATACAGACTAGCATTATTAGGGATTGGAGCCCATCAACCGTCATTTCCTCCATTACCGAGGCCATGAAGCTCTGTGCTGCCAACGCACAAGATCGGCAATCCATGCAATCATGGCTAGCGTCATCAAAGCCAAACAGAGACACAAGGGCCAGGAATGAATATACGCAAGATTTTGCGCTAGCAGAGCCTGGAGATGGGATGGGACTGTAGGCGAGATCTAATGTCCTGCCAAATGTGGACTTGCTGACTACAGGAAACACTAGACACTGAAAGGAGGAGCTATACACTAGGATGTGCCGTTCAAGGACGGGTCTTGGAGGAAGGGATGGGAGTGGAGAGGGGTGCGTCGCAGAGTCAGCAAAGAAACGGAGCGGCTGGAGCCATTGGAGTTCGAGAGCGAACAGTTTGTCGAATTCGATGCTTTCCCCTACCTGTGTTTCAATCCATTTCTGGCCTTCCTCAGAGAAGATGTGGTACCCTGTGAAATAAGTGACATTGTTCAAAAAAGTGTTCGCGTGTCTCGGGGGTTTCATTCCCTCTGCTATGGATGGAAAGGCAGATAGTGCCGGTCGATCTAGTAGCATCTATTCAGTCTCTTTCCGATGATACACCCTGGAGGTATTACCCACCAGAATCGACATTAGGTCCGGGTGATGGGGAAGCCACCTGGCTACGGACACGGGGTTTAGCCGAGGATTCTTGATAAGACCCAATGTCAGACGGCAGCTCCATACCTAACGTATGTTGAACCCCGAAGTCTATTGTAGGTACAGGCCAGATTATGGTGCTTGCACCAATCGCATTGTGGGAAACTGGCATCACAACGAATCTAGATAGATCATATAGTTGGTTAGGGGGGACATCGTGGAACAACCAGCCGGCTGCACCTGCACGTACCTTCTTCTTGAAACAGCTGTCGCATGCCCTTCGCTTTGGCTTCTGATTAGCCATCTCTGCATGACCTTCAAGCACTCCTAGAGACAGAAAACTAGTTGAACACCGACCTCGAATTATTTGCGCGGGTCAATGATGTCAGGTGAATTCGGCCAGCCAAGATCGACTCCGCTTAGTAATCGGCGACTAGAGACCTAGTCTTTGATTTTAAGGGTTTTGTTTTGGATCTAGACCACATGAAGTTAGGATTTATTGAGCTTAAATGGTAACATCTTCCTCTAGATAGCATGCAGCATATCGAATACTAATCTTTTGATGTGCTCCACTCCGCTGGCTTGACCGTCGGACACCGGTAGCGGCACAGAAGCCGAAACGAGAGACATGCACACAAACACCACTGATTTAGTTAACCCCATGACCAATCCTGATTCAGCTCGGAAATTCGGCTATGGCTTCACAAGGACAGGACTAGAATATGCAAGTCGACGTGGAATCATGTTGCGGAAGTATTTACCTACCGAACCCTAGTCGGCTTCACTCCGCAAGCAATAAATACTCCCTGTATTATCCACTCGAACACTTCTCTGAGAACAATACATTGTACAAAAAGTCAACTTCAAAATCGCAGCATTGCCTGGAGGATATCATAGCCTACTATGAGCCAGGTTATACTAGTTACTGGCACCAGTCGAGGTAAGCGATATCCTGTTCTCGCGAGTTGCAGCTAACCCGGTGTAGGCATCGGCAAAGGACTTGTGGCACATTATCTCGCCCAGCCCAGGACTACAGTCATTGCAACTGTGCGGGACACCACATCCCCAAAAGCAAAGGAGCTCACTACCCTCCAAAAGGGCGATAAATCCCGCCTAATTGTTGTAAAGCTCATAGCCGACGATCCGGTTAGCGCTACGGCAGCCACATCCAAAATTCGGACGCAGAACCTTGATCACATTGACATTGCAATTGCCAATGCGGGAATTTGCGATCACTGGGGCCCTGTTGTGGAATCTACAGAGCAGGACGTGCTCTCCAACTTTGAAGTCAATACCCTGGGGCCTCTCCGGCTTTTCAAGGCTGTAGCTCCTCTGCTGCAGAACGCTAAGACTCCGAAGTTTATTTATATTTCTACTCTTCTGGCTAGCATTGGTGGGATTGGCAACATGTTTACCCTTACCGGGCCATATGGAATGTCGAAGGCGGCTGGAAATTTTCTGGTCAGAAAGATCCATGCTGAAAACGAGCATTTGACTACCTTGTCTATAGACCCTGGGTAGGTGCAGATCATTCATTCCACTATAAGCTTGAGGGCTAGCAGGCTAACATGGCTATAAGGCTCGTTCAAACAGACTTGGGTGATCGTGCGGCGAAGCACTATGGAATGGAACAAGCTCCGGTGACGCTTGAGGAGTGCGTTAGTGGAATCATTACTCAGGTGATCGCAACAATTGGCAGCCATTCCAATTACAAGACAACTAATGCCATTACAGATTGAGAGAGCGGACCGCTCGTCCACGTCGGGCTCGTTTGTCAATGCAAATGGAGAGTTTGTGGCTTGGTAATAATTCCGAAATGGAATGGAAAGAAATGTAGTCATCTGGCAGCAATACTTTGCAATCCAGCAAACTATAGACCAGTAGGAAGAGACAATTTCGTTAGTTACAGCTGCTTTAGTGCCACAGACGCTATGACTTAGTATTGTAATCTCTATGCTTTTCGCTTTTCCGCTATTGCATTCCATGCCCTGGATGTTTTCAAGTTCCACCCATAGTGGGTATTGGATATGCAACGCAGTCCCTGGCAGGACGGAAATACGGTTCAAGTCACCGATTAGTTCCAGTACGCCCGATGATAATCAAGGATCACGCTTAGTCCTGTTGACATGGGACCGAAATCCTTAGTTGATCTAGGCTCGCCCCTATTTTAAGCTGTAAAAGCTCAATTTCTACCCCTTCTTCTTCACGGCCACTCGTTACTAAATGCGCCCTCCTACGCGCTTACCCTCACATCACCAGAATGCAGGCATACTTTCAATATCGTGCCATTCGGAATTCAGTCCGCAAACAATTAGACGACTTCCCTCAATGGATCCACGATTCCATTGGCCAAGCAGGTTCAGGAAGCTCACTGCAGCGACGTCCATCTCGACCACCCCCGATCCCAGGAATTCGCCTGATCGACAACCCCAATAGCCGGGAAGAGCTCTCTCATATCTTTTTTGTCGACTGGGAAAACAATAAAGACCCGCTGAGTCCACGACAACTTTCGCTCGCCACACGAGTAGCAGTAACATTGATCGTTACTAGCCTGGCATTTGTAGTCAGCGCTTCGTCGTCGATCGAATCGGCAGTTGTGCCACAAAGCACCGCCGACTATGGGGTCAGTGAAGTCGTAGCCGCACTTTTCGTCGGGATATTCCTCCTCGGCTTCGCTACCGGATCATTAATCTCAGGACCTCCATCAGAGATCCTGGGCCGCAACGCTGTCTACCTAGTTTCCACATCCCTCTTCATGATCTTCGTCATGGGCTCCGGGCTATCCACAAACACCGGAGCCAAGCTGGCATTTCGCTTCTTAGCGGGTGTATGTGGCTGTCCGCCCCTGACGTGTGCTGGCGGTTCGGTGGCGGATATCTGGGATTCAAAAGAGAAGACATTGGCCTTTCCGGTCTATGCAATTCTTTCATACGGCGGTGCCATCCTGGCCCCGGTTATTGCATCTTACATGGGTTCGGGGTCAATCTCGTATCGCTGGACTGACTGGATTGTGCTCATTATGGCCGGCCTTGTCTTATCCCTTATTGTTCTTGTACAACCAGAGACATATGGTCCACTACTCCTGCGGTGGAAATCTAAGCACCTACGGCAATTAACAGGCGATCCTCGGTACCTGTCAAAGCTGGATCTTGACCAGACTCCACTTTTGTCTCGGATTAGACGCGCCTGCGTTCGGCAGTTCACTCTGCCAATCCGGGAGCCGATCGTCCTTGTACTCTCGTTGTATCTGACGGTGCTGTATGTTGTACTTTTCGCCTTTTTTGTCGGGTATGCCGATATCTTCACAGACGTACACGGTATGTCCCAGGGACTGACAAACGTCGTTTGGGTCGCTATGTACGTCGGAATCCTGCTGACGGGTTTGATCGTACCATGGATATATCGAAGCCATCGGAAGCGAGGGCTGAAGGGCGATAGAGAGGTATCTGAAATGGGCAATGAAACCAACGTCTCTGAGAAACCAAGCACAATCCAACCAGAAGATAGACTCTGGTACGCCATGATGGGTGCTCCAGCAATGACCTTGAGTCTTTTCTGGATGGGGTGGACGGACTATGTGAGTTGCATATATCATCCCCAATAAGTCCCAATTCTTCTCCACGGTAATATACAACAGATGCTAACTTATTGCAAAATCCAGCCATCTATCTCAGTATGGTCCCCAATCGTCGGCTCAGCATTCTTCGGCTTCGGCAGCATCTGCATCTTTATTTCCAGCTATATGTACATCATCGACACCTACGAGGTCTATGCTGCATCTGCGCTGGGGTTCATGACTTCCTCGCGCTATTGTGTCGCTGGGGGTATGACTGTAGTCGGCGTCCCATTCTATCATAACATGGGGGTGCATTGGACATTGACTATTTTGGGGATTATCAGTGCTATTTTGACTCCTGTGCCCTATATTCTCTGGAAGTTCGGGCCTGTGGTTCGGGGGTGGAGTCGGTATGCTGTTTGATATCGGGCATTACAACTGTTCATTGTGGGGTAGTGGTGGTAGGGTTTACTATGTAAAATAGATTGTTCAAAAGAGAGAGAAGGAACAGGGAATCTAACGAGAAGGACCGGTTATCCTCCAGGATGATCGATAAAGCCAGATTATAATTAATAGATGTTGTTTGCTTATCACAAGCATTTCAGATGTCCAGTAAGACAGGTCTGCATGAATAACAGGCCTGCCGATACGATACCGCATACACTCTTTCACATTCTGATTCGAGAAAAGCAAGAATATTCCCAATTTCTATCACCAAAAAACGATGATCAATCCACACGTCTTTGCAGGGCACGGAGACTGTCCGTTGGTGATCTTTTCCCATTTTCGGCAAATGGCCGTATGGCTGTCGAAACAATGTCACTAACTAACTAGAACCCCGTCCCCGCTGACAAAGCGGAAACCATTGAGGTAACTAGATAACTACAACAAATTGAGGTTAAACTACCGTCTCCAGGCTTGAAAATTCTCCCTTCGTGCGACTTTGAGTTTTGGGAAGACGTGTGTTCGGAATTACGGGCTTAGTGATCTGTACATCGATGACCGGATGATTGCTAATGGCGAGAGCAATAGTTTCGTTGCAATGTGGGGTTCTCGTTTTCGACTTGGGCATATAAAGGCCCCGAGATAAACAAGGAAGACCTCCATGGTCCATAGACAACACATCCCTAAAACATACTTCACATTACAATGTCTCCCCATCCATCGCTCCCAGTAGGTTCCAAGCTCTGGGTAAGCGTTGGCCTATCCTTATCATTTGGAAAAGGACACCCACAGAAGCTAACCGCACGAAGCTTCTCGACCTAGGAACTCTGGATATCGACGCCTCGTATGTCCTCTCTGGTGCCAACGTCCCGAAAAGCAACCAACCGTCCCAAATTCATGACACTCGCCAATGTCTCATGATAGCTGCCCTCCTCTACCACCCAGACGTAGGCCTCATACTCTTTGACACAGGCGCCTGCGAAGATATAATCAACTCCTGGGACAAAGAATTCCTGGAGTGTGCGCCCCGTACATGGGTGAAGGACATCCACTCGCTTCCAGCTGCAGTGAAGGCCACGGGGGCCGGAGACATCACGGATATCAAGGCAGTGGTGATGAGCCACTTACACCTAGACCACGCTGGCGGGCTGGAACATTTCTTCGGGACAGGTGAGTGGTCTACTTCTCGGCCCTGTCTCACTGTAGACTACTAGACGTGGTCGAGACATACACTCGCTCTCATAGCAAAGAAGTGCAAAATGTTAACCTTTTCTATAGATGTAGAGATCTGGTGTCACGAAAAAGAACTCAAAAACGCCTTCTGGGTCTCTGCCACAGGCCACGATGATGGACTATTCCGGCCAGATTACCTACGGGCTGACCTACTGAACTGGAAGACGGTGTCCGAGCAGGTTGTTGAGCTCTGGCCCGGGGTCACGATACATATGTGTCCGGGGCATACTGAGGGATTCCTGGTGGTTGAGCTTAAGTTTCAGGTGACTGGGACTGTGGTGCTGACAGGGGACCTGTTCCATGTGAAAGAGAATTATGAGGATGGACAACCGCAGGGCTTTCTGATGAGGGACTATAATACGTGGCATCGGAGTAGGGATTACGTGAGAAGGCTGGTGCGGCAGACAAATGCGAAGGTTTGTCTTGGTCATGAGAAGAGTTATTTTGACGAGTTTGTCAAGAGTCCGGAGTATTTGGTTTAGTTAGGTAATGTGTGCTTTTAGTTAGAGGAGCGTAATAGATAACTACTGCTCGCTTAGTTGTTGAAGATTTTCCAAGGCAGCTTCAGGGGCGATTGTTCAGTCTTTATTTGCTGGAAGATTACCACTCTTCATCAGTATGGTACAGCTCCTTCAGGGAGATTTGCCGGTCCAACTATAGAATCATGGATTTTTTTTTTTATTTTTTTGGAGAATACTCTCGGCAAGACCAAAGGCCATGATAAAATAATTTTCATCGAGTTTGTCCGAAGGATGATCAAATGGGATCCACGAGAACAAAGCGCACCAAGGGACTTACATCAGGATTGGTGGCTTCATACTGAATTTGAGGAAGAATAACGTCGAAGGTTTTTGAGAATTTCATGTGTACCTGTACATTCCAGCAAGCGCCAACTACTATGTAGGTTATACTCATTTCATCTCATTCATTTTGCTAGCTTATCCCAAATACTCATTATTCGTTGATGATTATTCTGTCGATTGCTTAGCAAGGGCATGTTACTATTATCACGGCTATAATCTAGGGGTGTGGCTTCAATTGTACAGCAGCCTGACCACTCCTGAGTCCCTTGGGTTTGTAAGGGTCAGGTATATGTAACATTGTCTATTCATGCCTCCAGCGGAGTACTCGTGGAACGTGCCTGTTTGTTCACGGAGAGGTAAGGAGCCCTCTTCTTAGTATCCTGGGAACTATTGATTTAAATTTTATAACGGGCACTATTTTATTTGGAAGTACACAGTTGGGCAAGATAGCCCAGGGAAAGTTTGTTCGGTTTTCTGGAATCGGGATATGAGACCCAGGGTAAGGTATGTCTCCAAGCTGTTCATGATATTTTGAACTCTAATGAATATCACTAATATAGTTTCGGGGATGGCTGCGACTCCACCCTGGTCCCGGACATCCCCAGTCTACTCCAAATAGGTCAGATGATCGGTGGACTTACGTCTGCTGATATAGTTATAACCGTAACGGCTGATCACACTGCATTTATATCTCTCTTATCTTTTGGTACTGCAACATATGCGCAGCAATGGACCTAGTTGGAGCCCGCTGCCTCAAAGGCCCCATCATACTGCACAGCACCCTGTTAACGTCAAGTAGAGAAAAATACGCACAGCACACCCAGTTAATAAGATAGTTTCATTGTTCCCTGTCTGACTAACCATCGGCAACCCAGTGCTCAACGCACTGAACAGTATCACAAGTATCCCGTCCCCTATTAATCAGTAACGTGCTCCTCCGTAGCCATCGGTGCTACCAGCGCCTTGGTATCCCCCACGGCCTGACTGCACATATATAATAGGAAAAGCGGGAAGTTCCTCTCTCTCCCCTCCGGAGAAGAGAAATCGTGGAGAGCACTCTTCGATACTATCAAATTCTTGCCATCGAAGTAAGCTATCAGAATCCTCGCCTTCAGATTGTTTGTGCACGTTGTCAAGAGAACCTGGAATGTCTCTATTAAATGGAATGATTCAAGAGGAAGCTGATTATGGGGAAACGTCAACTCACCGGAGCCACCACGTGGTCTTGCAGCGCTACCCTCCCAAGCCGGGTCCTCATGACGCCGACGAGAACAAGGAGCTCGGAACGGAGGATGTTATTATCGCACACTGCCTCATGAGTCACGATCAGGTTTATGTGATGAAGTTCCTGGCCCTGGGGCAGGTGCGGATACCAAGCATCTTCAAATCTGAGAGGTGGTGAGGCCAGAGGATTGCTACCAGGGTCTGTGAACATGGCCATGTTCATATAACGTTCCCTGATTATGGTGTTATTGAAGGACCTGACGGATGGGTACTTGTCAGTATGCATAGCAATCATGACGGATCTGCATAGGTACGCAGTGATAAACCGACCTTCCGAACCAGCCTGACAGATCATCGAGCGTAGCTCCAGCCTCCGTGGCCTTCCTCGCGTGTTGTGTAAATTGGCAGACGAGTACATAGGACAGAAGGTTCCCCGTGTCGTCACCATCTGAATCACCCTCACCGGTCGTTTCACGCGACCTCTCTTTATCGAGGTCTGCAAAGCACGCCTCATCGCTTCGGACGTTGCTGTTGGTATCCGGGTTGTCAAGATCAAGGGGAAACTGCTCGAGCTTTTCCAAGGGCCAAGGCTTGAAATACGTCTGTGTCGTAGCCGAGGAGCCGCCGTCGGTGCGTAGCGTGAGGTCATGGCACCTGATGTTGTAGCGGGCGGCGTATGCGTTAGTGAGGCTGGTCAACGGCAAAAGCTTGACAGACTGGTGCACTTCTCGAAGGTGATTCAGAATCTCCTTCCGCGCTTCTTTGAAGGTCTCATTCTCCCGCCTTCTCTTTCTCGAGCACCTCAGCGTGCCAAACAGGTTCCGAAGTGACATTTCGGGGACAATATTATCGTTGAATGGGCCGGGGAGAAATAGAAAGGTGTCTTGTGGAGGCAAATAGAAACTTAAATAAATGCCTTGACCCTTATCTATGACTTACAAATGAGGTGGAATGTGTGTTATGCAGGAAGAAGCGGAGTGGCTCTCACAACCATGGTTTGGACTGTGCATACAAGCAGACATCTGGAAAAGACAGTCGGGGGGTTTGAGGTTTGGGGTTTGGGGTTTGGGGTTTGGGGTTTGAGTGTAGGGAAATAGAGAAACAATCTCAGATACATGTAAATGATGCATATGCTATGTACAGAGTGAACAAAGTAATTGAATGGCATCGTAACTCATATTGTACAATAAAGAATACCCTCAGGTAGGTGACGTTGTTGAGGAACGTATTTCCAATCCTCGACGACCTCGTGGAGCCAGCGATCTGGGATGAAGGGCGGGCAAGTAGGTCTTGCGGCCCATCCGCAATGTTGGGGATCACCGCCTCAGGCGTGTCGGGTGTGGCGACAATCACTCGGTTGCTACCAACAAGTTAGCTACGACCACTTGGACTGATGCATAAGGTTGAACGGCGCCTGAAATATTGAGTGAAATAGCATTATTCAAAGAAAACGGAGCAGAGAAGGTGAAACTCGCAATCAGGCCGCATTATTAGATGCAGTCATAGCGTACCCTGTGTCGGCATTCGCCCGAATTCGATTGAAGGTACAGGCGAGATTATGATGCTTGCACCAGTTACACTGCGGGAACTCTCCATCGCATTAGATCTGCCAAGCCCAGTAATATGGTGTCAGACTGGATCTGAGTCGTGTCCAACAACACATGGCATACCTTTTTCTTGGAACAGGAGTCGCATGCTCTTCGTCTCGGTTTCGGCCGTCGTTTCTGTGTTAGTGGCGAACGCCGTTTGCTTGGGCGGTTGCCCGGCATCGGTCACGTAACGAGAAGATGCACTATTCGTCGCCGATAACTTCACGCTGGCTCAGCGCTTGAGTGGAATGCAAGTGGGCAAGCATAGACTGCAAGAGATCGTGATGTGTCTCAAGGGCCCACAGAGAGGCGAATCCGCTTTATAATCGGAGTCGTGTCGTTTAAGCTTTTGGCAGCTCCACCGTAACCATAAAATGGGGAAATAATGGCCGCTAGAGTAGTAGGTTACTGGTTTGAACTTTCATCGCAATTACACCTGATTACCAGGCGTCTTCTGATTATTACGGGGATTCCGACAGATACAAATGTGTGCGTATACTCATAGTGGGCATCGTACAGCCATTTCCAGCGTATCTCGGCGTCTAACAGTACCTTACAATGATATGAATGATGGACATGAGCCCAACCGAAAAGGGCCTCGTATTTTATTGTCTATCCTGATCTATAAAAGTGGCTTGTGTATCCCTCCACCCTATTTAGAGCAGCTTGTGCTGGCGAATGAACTCGGACCAGGTCTGAAGTTTCAGTCCAGGAATCTAACACAGTTAGCAAATGTAGTACTCGTGAAGGAGAACTGAGGTGTTGACCTACGTCCTTGGCTTGCACAAACTCCTCCCGTGCGTAGACATTTCCGCACTTTTCAAAAATCAGCAACTGCTCGGTGAAATCCAAAGCAATGTCCTCCGACATGCCGTCCCGGGTCATGAGAAGCTGCTGGAATTCGCTAGAGCTGGATGCGTGATAGTGAGTCGGAACATTGTAGCCTATTGCGTAAATTAGCATGATGAACCACAGGTCTATTAGGGGAACCATACAGGAGCCCAACTCAGCGAGCTTGTCGGCCTCAGACAACGCCTGAGCCCAGAAGGCGATGGTCTTGGTGAAGTAGGTGGAGCCAGCTTCGAGGACCAGGTGCACCAGCTTGCCCGTATCACCGATTGCCACATTGGGCAGAACCGTGTGCGGGCTGTGCGGGAACCTGAGATTGTAGGTGCCATTGGCATCCTATGTCGTGATATACATGAGCATTCAATATAGATTTGATCGAACAGAATAACTCACCTTGACAGGCAGATACCGCTGGGGATCGGTCAAGGTGTTCTCAAAGTAATTGGGGAAAAGAACGGTAGTCGTCTTTGCCCACAGGTCCGGTTTCTGGGTCTGGATATACTCGGTAATCAAACTCTTACCCTTCCAGTGATGCACATTCAGAAATTGGCCGTTGGATAGGGCAACAGGGTCTGGCAAAGCGCTCCAGATGAAGTGCTGCAGCGTCGTGATTCCGGCAGCAGCATCCGCAATCGCCTTACCCTGTTCGATCTCAGCTGCTGCCGACTGCTTCTGCCAGAAGTCAGTCAGAGCGTAGATCACATCCGCACCAGCGAAGGCCGCGGTTAGAGCCTCTCTGCCACCCTCCAAGTCGGCACAGAAGAGTTCAACTCCCTGAGCAGCGAGCTTCTGGGCCTTAGGCTTGGAGGTGTTACGGGTAATGGCCCGGACATGATATAGATGAGGGTGCTTCAGTAATTCCGCAACCACAGATCCGCCCTATAGTTTAAGGTCAGCTACCTGCGTCGCCTAATGGCACGTGGGTATGGGTAGCCTTGCCTGAGAGCCAGTGGCACCGATTACCACGACATTTCGCTTTGTAACCGTCATGGTTTTGCAATTCCGTGAAGCCTTGGAGTGAAGTATGAGGTAGTTTTAGGGAATGAACCAGCCGTAGAATAGGCGACACTGGAGATCTATATAGGGCAGTATATGGGAGTCCGAGGAATCTCAAGATGCAATTGCTACCGCTGACTCAGCGGGAGACGTAAACCCAATGTAGTAAACTAGTGGGCTTACAGCTCGGCGTGGTTCGAAATTAGCTCGGCGTGGTTCAACATCGGAACCGGAAAAATGCTCATCATGGTCCGACAAATGACTAAGCATTCAAACCATGATGACCTCTTCCAGGCATATTTTCAAACCATGCTGAGCTCATGCCAAGAGTATTTTAGACCATGATCACCTTTAGTTATTATTGCTTAATTTTAGTATATATATATACCTAAATTGGTTTATAGTACAGAGTAGATTATCTGCATTTTAATATATTATAAGATTCAGATAAAAATAGCAGTATGTCTAAAGATATTTTAGACTAAAGAATTATTAATTGAATAAATAATATTCTAGTTAATAAGATATATTTATATATTTTCTATTTATATATATATTGGATATACTAAAATATAATTCTAGACTACTCTAGACTCAGCTACTTTAGTTTACACATACTCAGACCAGAATAAAAATTCCAGAAGTATAACTGGCAATAGTATTGCTAACTCAGATTCTAAATTAGATAATAATATACCTAATTTAAATATTTCTTTAAATATACTTTTAATAAGGATTTATAAGATAGATATTATTATTATTTATATCTAGTATATACTATATTTATATAAAATATATACTGATAATAAGCTAGAATATCTTTCTTTATAATAGAATTATTATGGCTTTATATAGTTATAGTAAAATTATAATAAATAAGATTCAGGATCACTTCTTAATACTGGAGTATTCTTATACAGGATCTCCAGAAATTCTGTATTTTATATATTATCAGAATCTCTATCTTTCTTATATAGATCCTATTAATTTACTTTAATAAGCTGCATGTGAGATCTTTACTAGGGAGATATCTAAGATATAATTCTAGTATATAAAGTATATAGATTACTTATACTAAATATATATAGATTTAATTTACAATATATTATACCAGTTAACCTAAAATTATTAAAATATTAATTCTTTTAAAGTTAGATAATAATATTATATAATAGATTTAGTATCAAGTATATAAATATAGCTTAGTCAAGATATATAGTGAGCATATACTATATATAGTTAGTAAAGACAGAATCTATAATTAAATTAATATTTAGAATCTTAATTTATTTTATAAATTATTAGATATAGTATTAAATAATAAGGTTAATAATCTTCTAAAAATAGCTATAGAAAAATAAGTTTCTAATATAATCTAATATAAATATATAATAAGTATATACTTACTAGATACTAGATTTTTTTGTGGATTCTTAAATATATAGAAATAATAAGACTATATTTATAAGAGTTATAATACTTGCTACAGTAATTTACTAGTGATATTTTATTAAAATTATATTAGTATATACCCTATATATATAGTCTTTTTTATAAGATTATACTAATTAAGATAGTTTTTATTTATTAGCTATTTAAAGAACTCTAATCTAGAGCTATAGTATTATATATATATTATAAAATATTTTTAGTAAATTAATTATTTATATCTAAAATCTCTAGTAAAATATAGCTTTAAAGAGTCTAAACAGAAGTATAACTTTATTAATTAGATTATTACAGAAAAATAATTCTACAGTATAGTAAATCTATATCTTTATATATACTATATCTATATTAAATATATATAGATTACTTCTATTCAGGAAATCCAGAATATTTAATTAAGCTAAAATATCTATCTTAATTTAATCTCTATATTTTATTATAATAGAATTAATTTTCTTTTTTTCTTTTAATTATATAATTATCTTATATCTATTTTTTTTCTTTACTACTTAAATTACTATTATATATTACAGATAAAGTAATACAAGCAATACAGTAATAAGATACTCTTGATTTAATTATATATATACTATATATATCTATAGTATATACTGAAAATATATTAATAACTAGAATCTAGATTAGTTTATACTTTCTCTAATATTTATTAATTTATATAATAGATTTAGATCTAGTACTCTATATATACTTTATAAGTACTTAAATATTAAAGATTATATTACTACTTTAATCCAGAAATAAAAGCTCTTATTATTTTCTGAAAAAATATATATTATAGATATTATTTATACCGGGATTATATATTATATATACTAAGTATAATTTAGATATATTAAGAGAGTATTCTTTTAATTAGCTAAAGAAAAATAGTAAATAATAGATCTATAAGATTTATTTCTTTAATTTTAAGTATTAATTAATTATATATTATATATATACTCAGGCTAAGGCTTTTATTTATATAAATTATCTTAAAATAGATCTTTTCTTTAAAATAGTTAATAGAAAGACTAATGTCTTCTCTATCTTATCTTAGAATATATAGATTAAGTATATACTGAATCTA
>NW_022474792.1:0-49918 GCF_009176365.1 Aspergillus alliaceus
ATACTATATATATACTGTGATATTTTTTAAGATATTTAAAATACTTAGTAATATAGCTTATTTACTAGTTTATTTTGTCTATATTTTATCTAGAGAAAAGAATAAAATCTGAATAATTATAGTTAATATATATAGAAAATAGACTAGAAATAGATTTAATATATCTTAATAATAATACTAAGTTATATTATAAACTAATAATATATATAGATCTTGGTAATTATTTATATATATTAGATCTAAGCTAAGAATAGTATAAATACCTACTTTATTATATTATCTTCTATAGAACTTATTTATAACAGAATTTCTAAAAGAAATTTAGTAATAAGTATATTACTTATTTATTAGTAAATAAGCTATAGAATATAAAGAATAAAGATTAACTGCTTCAGTATATAGATTTTTATACTCTATATATTCTAAGCTTAAGCACTATCTTAAGAATAAGTAGAAATTATAGATTCTTACTGGAATTATTTCTGAGATATCTAAAATACTAATTAAAGATTAGTAATATATATTAAAGTATACTGGTATTAATAAAAGCAGTTATTTTTAAGATAATAATTTTATAGAATAGAAAATCTCACTTTTAGCTACAGTACTTAAGTATTATTTACTTTTGTTCTATAATAAATATATACTAAGAATATATTAGACTGAAGTAATATATAAATAAGATATTCTAAAAGAATATACTTAGTTTAGAGAAGGCTATTTCTTCTATATAAAGAAACTAAAGTAATATAAAGTATTAAGAAATATATATAAAATATAAAGATATATCTTTAGTATATATATAATATATCCAGTATATATACTTATATTATACAGACCAATAAAAGCAAAGAGTAGCTAGACACTGCCAGTATAATTTATTATTATTTTTTAATTCTATAAATCTATATAATATATTACAGCCCTATACTTAGTATATACAGGATATAGATCAAGATAATACTATCTCTTTAGTCAGTATAGTTACTAGAGTTACTGTTACAATATTTACCAGATATATGCAATATCCTAGCTCAGTATATTCAGATAGCAGTAGTATACTACCTCTACCAGTACCAGCATCCAAAAGACCTTAATATAAGGGGTCTATAGAGATTATTAAAAACAGAGCATATACTAAGTATATAGAAAGCCTAAGCTAGAGATTAAAAATACTGAAGTAGAAGAAAAAAGAAAGAGAAATAATTAAAAGAATTAAGATACTTAAATAAAAGCTTAATTAAAAAAAAGAAAAGAAATCTACTTTATATTTTTAATTATATAGTAAGTTTTTTAAATAATAATTTTATTCAGAATCTACTTATACTAAACTTTAAAGTTTATATAATCTATTCTTCCTGATAAAATTCTTTATTATTTTATATATATATACAGTCTAATAGTAGTATATAGCTAATATAGATATTATTTATATATAATTATACTGTACAGTCCTTTTAGTAAATATTCTGTTCTTATCTTTATAACTATCTCTAGTAGCTATAGTATAGTTAGTATATATAGAGTTAAAACTTAGATAAAACTGCTTATCTATCTTCTTAACCAGAAAAACAGACTTAGACTTAAATTTAGAAATACTAGAAAAAATAGGACCGTGCTATAAGATTAGTATATATCTAATATAGAATAGACTAATACTAATATTTCTCTTGTAATAACTAGATAATAGAGAGAGTATAACCTACTGCTAGTTAATATATACTAGAGATATACTAGATAAATACTTACTAAATTACAGTAGAAGTAATCTCTAAATATAGTATAGAAAAAAGTATTGATATAGCTAAAATATATTTAGTATATATAAAAGATATATTAATATAATTATCTATATAATCTATTTACAAGTATCTGTATACTTATTAATAAGACTATTAAGAGAGCCATAACTGTATATTATTAGTATATATAATATATAGACTTAATAGTATATTTAAACTAATCTAGACTTATAGAGATATCTAGCCCTTCTCTAATTCTATTCCAGAACCTAATATTTAAGAGCACTAGCTTAGAGTTAGTATATATTATATATAATTTCTATACTATAATTACTTACTTCTAACTAGCTATTAGTTTAGTATTACTAATATTAGCAGTATTTAGATTAGTAGCTATATAGTGTGAGTATATACTCTGTATTAACCAAAGTAGTACTAATAGACTCCAGAATAGAACTAGTAAAGATAGCAGCAGTACTGGATATAATTAGTATATATAGTATAAATACAGTCCTGAATCTAAATCTATACTATAATTATACTTAAGAAGTAACAGCTATATATCTGGTTACTATTAACTATAATATTATAACTAGACTTATAGTCAGCATATACTTTATATATACTAGTATATTATATATATCCTTCTATTAACCCTACTGAATCTCTCTCCAGGATTAGAAGCCTGGCCATTAATTTTAGGGATAATAATTCCTGGTATAAGATTAATATATATTATACTAATACTTAGAAGCTACTTACTCTCAGAAGAAGTCTAGTCTATATTAGTATAAGAAACAGAACCTATATATACTTAATATCAGGATATAATATACTGAGGAGATACTAACCATAATACTATTCCTTAATAGTAAAGAAATTAACAGTCTCTCAGACCTAGAGATTATTAAAGTCTATAATAGTATAAACCATCTTTAGTATATACAGGATATAAGCTAAGGTAGAGAATAATACTTAAAGATAGCTATACTGGTCAGCTATCTTAATATCTTAATTAATATATACTAAAATAGCACAAAAAAGAAAAAAGAGAGATATACTCTATATATACTTATAAGAAATAAAGATAGAAAAGAGAAAAGAATAAATAAATATAGAAGATTATTCTATAGATATACTTAAAAAAGATATATATCTTAAGATCCTGATAACTAATTATAATATAATAATTATAGAATATATTAAGTAAATCTCTATTATATCCTTAATTATGTTTCTCAGGGTTATATATAGCCAGACAGTATTATTAACTATTTAATTAGAAAGTAATTAAAGATTTACTATTTTATCTCTATTATATCTTAATTCTGTATATGCTAAAAATTTATTTTAGAATACCAAGACTTCTGATCAGGTAATCTCTTTAAACCAGGTAATCATGGTTCGAAAAATTAGATTCAAACCACACTGAGCATATACTCAGAAAAACCTTATTATGGTTTGAGGGCAGTGGCAGAATATTAGCGTATTTTTTGAACCACGACGAGCTAATTTCGAACCACGCTCAGCTGTAACCCGAGGTCAGTCATGGTCAGATTGGTCATGGTCCGGTTAGTAAGGCTATGGCCAGGTCAGTTATGGTCAGATCGGTCACGTTTGCGCTGGTCAGGTCAGTCATGGTCAATCAAGTGAATAATCAAGTGAATGATAGAATAAATGATGGAGTGAATGATACAGTGAATAATGAAGTAAATGATTTAGTGAATGATTTAGTAAATAATTAAGTGAATAAATAGTTTAGTGAATGATTAGTAATTGATTTAGTGGATGATTGATTAGTGAATGATTGAGTGAATGTGTCAGGTCAGTCATTATCATATTAGTCATGTGACGAATTTGTCAGTGTTTGCGCTGTTTGTACGTAGCGTGCTATTTCCCCTTACACATCTTGTGTTTCTCCACAACATTTCCTTCTCTTTCCCCTCACGCTTGAAATTCTAGATAGGATAGCACCAATATATCATTATATTGATTAGCTGTCATATAATTTCAAGTGTCACATTATTCTTCTCTTGATACTGTACGCGGTCTGCAAGAAGCTGCCAGTATCCAAAATCTCTGTGTCTTTGGCAACGCTACAACAGCCAAACAAATAAAATAAACCAGATAGATAAATAACCGGAACAATGGCACGCGAGGCCAATACTGAGCCTGTCCCTGTGCTAGAAGACAGCTACTGACAACTGACCAGACTGCTTATAGGAACAGATAACGAAGGAGATATCTCCTGTAAGGAATTCCACAGTATATATATCAAGAATCCTGAATAAAGCTTTAACATAATCCTTTATATCTTGAATTATCTGGAGACTAAAGCAGAGCGCGCTGAGATCACTGTTAATAACTTGACTACTAAGAGAGATATATTGCTTAAACAGGTTAATAATCTGATTAAAGAAAAAGATAATATAGTCACTAAACAAGATCTCTTTACTATATAGTTAGCTTATATTAATTCCCAGGCTGGACAAGCCACTAATAAGCCTTATAAGTCTATAAAGATCCCTAATTCTTCCATGCTCAGTGATAGAAAGAACCTTACTTTTAAAGACTGGACTCTAGCTATATACCAGAAACTGGATACTAATACTGACTACTATAGCACCGCGGTACTTTGCAAGATATATATTACAAGCCACTGTAAAGAAAATATATAATATTACTTAGTTTTCTATCTTTATCCAGAGTCCTATAATTCCTATAATAATATTCAGGATATACTAGTTCACCTGAAGAATATCTTCTCTAATCTAAATAAGGGATATAATACCTGCCAGCAGTATAATAACTTAAAGATAACTTCTGGAAATAAGTTTTATATATTTATTTTAAACTTCTATTATCTTGCGGTAGAGACTAGTATTAATCTAGACTACTGGAAAAAAGACCTGTACTAGAGATTATTATTTAAGCTCCAGGAACTTATAATATCTTATTTTAATAATAATAAAATTAACTTTAATCAGTATATTAAGGAATATGCCTGTTCAGCTGATCTAATTAATAAGATCCTGAAATATTATAATTATATAGGATAGACTCTCTCTTCTGGCTGTTAATAAAGCCTGAATATCTCTATAACAGTAAATTATATTTCTCCTGTAATCAAGACTGAAGAAATGCCTTCAGTAACTTATATAATAAGTATAGATACTGAAATCTGTAATTACCTGATAAATAAAGATAAATATTTCTGCTATCAAAAAGCCAGGTATCTTAGCTATAATTATTCTGATAAGAAATCCACGTAAGTAAAGATACTTAAGGAAAATAGTAATAAAGAACTATTAAAAGATTTAGTCTAGAAAGAGTCTTTATTCTAGATAAGATAGATATTTATATAAGTATACTAGATTTAGGGAAATTACTAGAAAGAAATAGTAATAGTTTTACTATTAGAATTCTACTATTCAAGAATAAAATAATATTCTCTATCTATACACTTGCTAACTCTAGAGTAAATATCTTTTTCTATATTAATACTATCTTTACTATTAAGATAGCTTGATATTTTAAGATATCTACCATTTCTTTAAACAGGTCCTGTAAGATAACTGATTTTAATAGTAAGAGAGTTACCTTCTTAATCTATATAATTAAGTTAACTCTTACTATGGATAGTTAATAATTTTCTGATATTTCCTTCCTAATTCTGGATCTAGGTTAATATAATATTATATTAGGATAAATATAGTTTACTAAATATAGAGTATTACTAAACTATCAGTACTAACAGCTGGTATAGCTGAACTAGTTAGTTCTATAAGATAAAGTCAAAGCAGGACTTCTTACTATAGTACTGTACAAGGTCTTGAAACAAAAAACAGTTAATAGAAAGTATTAAAGAAATGTTGCTTACAGAGATAAGAAAGTAAGAATAGAGAAAGTAAAGTAGGTTACTGAATCTCTAGTAAGTAAGCTACTATATAGCTATAGAAGCCACTGTTATAAATTTATTATTAAAATAGAATAAAATCTTGATAAAAAGAGTTTTGATTATTAGATTAAATAGATAAATAAGAAGCTATTAAGTAAGCTTACTTTTATTTATTCTTAGATTATAATAATCAGAGCTGCTGGCTTCTACAGACACTTAAAGAACCCTAAAACTAAAATCTTTATTATATTATTAAGTACTATTGAAAAGGCAATTACTAATAGAACTATCTTAGTAATAAAGATCTTAGAAAAGAAGAAAATCAAGAAAACCTTATTAATACAGTATTATAATTTAATTAATATCTTTTTAAAGAAGAACTCTAATATCTTATCTTCTTTCTATTCCTGTGATTATAAGATCTAGCTTAAAGAAGAGGGACCTGTAGAGATTGCTCTGCTCTATAAGATAATTGTTAAAGAACTTAAGACTGCTAGAGACTATATTATAGATAACTTAAAGAAGAGATTTATTATATCCAGTACAGTACTATATACTTTGCCTATTCTTATAGTAAAGAAACCTAGAGGAAGACTGTATTTCTATATAGATTACTGTAAGTTAAATATCTTGATAAGGAAAGATCCCTACTCTATTTCACTTATTAATAAGATAATAGATTATCTTAAGCATGTAAAGATCTTCTTAAAACTAGATATCTATTAGGGATTTCACTATATCTGTATAGATCCTGAATCTAAGGATCTTACTATATTTTATACTTGCTATAGCACTTTTAAATATCAAGTTCTGCCTTTTAAATTTATTAACAGTTTAACTATATTCCAGTATCTAATTAATAAAGTACTTATAGACTTTCTTGATAAGTTTATTACTGCCTATATCAATAATGTTCTTATCTATAGTAAGAATAAGACAGAACATGAGCTTTATATCTATTAAGTATTAGAATAATTATAAACTGCGGGTCTTTATATTATAATCTATAAGTGCAAGTTTCATATTATAAGAACCAAATTTCTGGACTTTATTATTGCTATAGATAGAATCTATATAGATTCTGCCAAGATTACTGTTATCCTTAAATAGCAGACTTCCATAACTGTTCATGGAGTCCAATTATTTTTAGGATTCTGCAATTTCTATCAGTAATTTATAAAAGCCTACAGTCAGATTATAAAAGCATTAACCAGGCTTATCCAGAAAGATATCATCTTTATATAGAATATAGCCTACCAGAAGATATTTAAAACCTTGAAATAAGCTCTAATATCAGTCCCTGTACTTATATACTATAATCCTGTTCTACCTACTTATGTAGAGACTGATACTATAGATAGAGTTATTGCTGGAGTACTCTTGTAGCTAATTACTAATAAATAATATCTAATTATCTATTTCTCAAAGACTATATCAATTATAGAGCATAACTATAATATCTATAATAAAGAAATGTTAGCTATTGTTCAAGCTCTGAAGAAATAGCAGCCTAAGCTTAAGAACTTATAGAAAAGAGACTGTTTTAGGATTCTTACTAACTATTATATTCTTAAATATTTTATAATAACTAAGTAGCTAAATATATATCAGGCTTATTAGAGTAAGATTCTCTCCCAATATTATTTATTATTAAATATTATTCCAGGAAGTAAAATACCCTTATAGATATACTGATCTATTAAGAAAGTAATAGTTTACTAACAGACCAGTATCAAGAGCAGGTCCTACTTAAATTAGAATAGCTTAAATCTGGAGTATTTCCTATCTCTAAGAATATAGAGATTGTTCCAGTGTAGGGTATATTTCAGATAGTTAATTATATGCTTACAGTAAACTATATCTATAACTTACTGGCAACTCTACAAGACCTTGCCTGTCAGAGTAAATAAGAATATATTCTAGAAAATAATCTTCTGCTATTCTATGACTGCCTGGTAATACTGGAGGATAGAGATTTATGAGTATACTTACTGGATAAAATCTATCAGTAATCTTCTACTGTATATTCTGGATATACTAAGATACTTAGCCTAGTCAAGCACTGTTATTACTGGGATATCTGGAGTTATAATATTAAATATTATATGGATAACTACTTAATCTATAAGTATAAGAATAATTATTATAATCTGCTTCTAGAACTACTGCAATCTCTTTCTATTCCTGAGTATTCCTGGCAGTATATTTCTATAGATTTCCGCACCTTTTCCAAGGACCAATATAGATATAATACAGTCTTTATAGTAGTAGATCATTTAAGCAAGTATACTGTCTCTATTCTATATTTTAAAATAACTATCTTACAGAAGATAGCAAAGCTCTTTATTAAATAAATCTACTCTTAGACTAGACTGCCAGATATAATTATATCAGACTAAGGAGAACAGTTTATTACTGACTTCTGGAATAAATTCTATAGAATTCTACAGGTGAAGCTGAAGCTCTCTACTGTATATTACCCGCAGACAGATAGATAGACAGAAATTATTAATCAATATACTGTACAGCGGCTGATTCTATTTATTAGTTACTTCCAGAATAACTAGTCAGAACTGCTACTGCTAATTAACTTTATTACTGCTGTGCTACTATATAAAACCACTGGTCTATCTCTATTTATAATAGAACATGGCTATGAGTCTCATACCTTATTTAACTGGATCTCTCTGCAGACTCCTGGGTTAACTACCGTGACTCGCGAACAAGCTTGAGCTCTTATAGAGAAAATAAAGCAAGTTTAGGATTTTACTCGCACTAATATATAATATACTCAGGAATAATAGACATGTCAAGCAAACTGCTGTTATTAACTAATTAATTTTCAGATAGAAGATAAGATATTTATAGATATATGAAATTAGCACTGGGAACAGCTGTCCTGAAAACTCACTGAAGAATAGTACAGCCCAGTACTAATAGTCAAGAAGATAGGTTATTTATTCAAGATCTTACTTCTAGAGAATATCTATATATATCCTGTCTTCTATCCCAAGAAGCTGCACCGCAGAGTGAAAACTGATTCCTTACCAGGACAGATCCAGGATACCCTGGAGTCAATTCAGGTGAATAACTACACTAAGTGGGAAGTAGAGGAGATACTCGCAAGCTATATATACCTAGAATGACTTGCTTATCATGCTAAATGGCTTAGCTCTGATAATACTGATTAGATATGGTATCCTGCAGGGGATTTCAAAAACGCGGCATTCTTACTCCGCGATTACCATAACAAGAACCCTAACCACCCAGGGCCTCCGAAATGTTTGGCTCTATGGATTGAAGCTTCTGAGAAGGATCAATTTATCGAAGACCATCCAGAAGACGATATACCCCTAACTGAGGGCAGTCAGGCCTAGAAGGAGAGGGGTAATGTAATGAATTCGTCAGTGTTTGCGCTGTTTGTACGTAGCGTGCTATTTCCCCTCATACCATAGGCAAAAACCCGACTACGCCTAGAGCTTCAACCACAACTAATGAACGCCAAAATTACACACCAGGTAAATAAGGCCCTGCAAAATATAGATCCACTGTCAGATCCACAATATCTCCTGTTATTATTGAGATATATATTATCAAAGTTAAGGATTTTGACAGTTTTCGCGGGTCAGGATTATCTAATCATACTATTTAATTTTTATAGTCAAAACTAAATTCTTTTTAATTTTTATAGTCAAAACTAAATCCTTTTTGATTTTTATGATTAAAACTAAACTGTTTTAGGTTTTTATATAAAACCTAAGTCTATTTCAGATATAGCAGATATACTTATCTCTTTTAGATTAGTAATATAGATATTATAATAGATTCTTAATATTAATATCTTATTTCAGCTCCTAATCACTTCTAAACTTTCTTAATTATAGTATACTATATCTCTTATATCATGCAGTAGCTATAGCACCCCAAATATCTATTTAGCCAGTCTGTAAACAAGGGCAACCACAAGTATATTTATTAACAGCATAGAAACAAGCATCAAATACAGCCTAACAGTGAAGACAGTGATAAGCTACTTATATAGCTAAGTAAAGTACTATATTTAATCAGTATTATATCCCTACTACTACTGTACTGATTGAGCTTGATCTATCAGTAACCATCTACTTTCCTCCAGGCAAAATAACTATCCCTAGAGAGTTAGAACAACTGCTACCGCCTCTCAGCCCTCTAATAATACCAGTTGATTCTGCTTCTGATATCATATCCCCAATTACCCCTAATAAAGAACCAACTGCGGCCACTTCTCTCCCAACTGTCTCTGTTGAGATTACTGTCCGGAGCCCTATTTTACCCCGCAGCCCTGGCTCGCCTGATCTACCTCATCTATATGTTGGCCCAGAATCACCTAGCCGTTCCTATCGCGCAGAGATCCCCAGCACAGTCCGAGCCCTTGGGCAGTCTCTGACTGATTAACTCTACCACCATCACAGTTGCTGTGAGCACTGTCATAGCCAGCAGCAGGCTGAGCATGACACCCAACACACAGATCACACAGGCCTAAAAGACTATCTACAGTAAATCCAGACTGAAGGCAGGTTTCCTGATGTCCTTCAAGTCTCAATAATGGCTAAGAGGGAGGATAACCTGGTAAAGCAGGTTAGTAATAAGCAGAAGTAATAGATCTATTATAGTATTTATATAATCTCTTCTAATCCTGATCCTGACCTGGTTTATATCTACCTTACCACTAATTATTATATAGACACAGTAACAGAGATTATCTTTAATATTAATAGTATAGTGAGATTTATATCTAGCCTAGCAGTAGCAAAGCAGGAAATATAATAGAATCTAACTTAGATAGCAGTATCTGATCTTTAGTCTAGTTTATATCTAGATTCTCTTCTAGTTCAGTACTAGAATTAATATAGTCAATCCTATTAGATCTACTAACCAGTATATAAGATTCTGTACTATATCTTTAGCCAGTTTATTAGATTTAAGAATATCTTCCTTTATATACTATTTCCTTAGCTTTACTAGAAGAAGCAGTAATTAAGCTACTTATAGAATAAGAATTTTTAGATCTGGATAGATTATATTCTTCTCTCTACTATCTATCAGTACTATAACAGCTCTCTTATACAGTATTATTTATCTAGCTTTAATTATAGCCAGCTTAATAGTACTGCCTATGAAATAGAATTATAATTCCAGTAAATAGATCCAGTAATATAGTAGCAGCTTCTATTCTATTTTCTTCTATCTAAGACACTGCCGCTGGTATAGGCCAGTATCCTAGAGTCTATCTAACAGCCTGGGCAATAGCAGTTTCAGGACCTGATAATCCTGATCCAGAATAAGAATCTCAAGATACTTACTAAGGCCATAATATAGGATAGCATAGTATAGCTATTCTAGCAGCATTGAAACTATATCAGTATCAGTACCTATCTTTTAGACTAGTTCTATCTGGATATTAACAAGGAGACCTGTTCTACTGGATTCTTCTAGATAGAGAGTACAGAACACTTTTCTATATTAAGTATAGATCCAGTACAGAAGCCTTTATATCCCAGTAATCCCGGGCCTTAAACAGTGGTATAGCAGCGATATTGTCTAGAGTTTTATATAGAATAGATTAGACAGCAGCAGCCCTATAGATCACTGTGCTCTCAGATACAGTTCTACCTAATTAATCTACTCTAGAATACTGGCAGTTTAACACTTAAGACATGCCAGGCCTCACCCTAGTAGCAGACTAGATTACTATATAGCCAGTTCTACTCTAGTATTAAGGAGGCCTTTGCCGCTGGGAATGCCTATCCATTTACTAATCCTACTCTTAAGTTATTAGCGTTGGACCTATAACTCCATAAGACCTGGCAGCATGTTAGAGATAGACTAAGCCATAATCCTGTAGCATTGATACGGGCCTATCTCCACATGAAACAGCGGTGCCATGCAGCCTTACAGGGATCCTATCTGAAGATATTTGGTCTCCGGGAGGAATATCACGTCTCCCAGGATCTCTTCCAGACTATTTACATTGAGATACATGGGCGGGATCTCTACTGAACCCGGATCCCTAGTATCCCGGGCGCTGTAAAGCCCTTCTATATAATAGTGGCCCCCGCACTCTACAGGCCATCGCGGGTAGAATACGGGACACCGCAGATGTAGGCTGGTGCAGTTTCCTGCACAGTCTACGTATGTTGTATGCCGCTTATGTAATACCTGTTTTCCCATATAAATCCTGTAGACTGCATAGATGAGTCAGTGTCCCATTAGGGTATTTCCTGTAATCCTAATAAAATCGCCGGCGCAGAGTATCCTCTTTTTAATAAATATAATTCCAGTATTTAAGTGTTTGATTAACTTTCTTATCTTAATTCCTTTTCTGAGACTTTTCTCAGAGCCTTATTATAACTTTGTTCTCTCTGATTTCTTCTAAAGTTATATTTTCTGATCAGCCTGCCCAGTATTATTTATTATATACAGTTTAGAGATATATAATCTTAAATCCCTAAGCCTAAATCTAACTAACTTAGAGACCAGAGCTGAAATAATACCTGCTATATATTATTTTTTTACTAGTGAATTACTAAGCTTAATTTTCTTAGTAGATAGTATATTAAGTAAGAGATATAGAACAAAAGAAAATCAGGGCTTTTCTAGTAACTTAGTAAGTTATATAGAATATCTAAACAGTTAGTTAATAGTAGTAATTATCTATTCTGTATAAATAATATCTTTAGCTAACTTATAAATAGATTTTAAGTTCTCTAAAGTAAATATATATATATCTAAGAGACTAATATTACAGTTCTTTACTAGCTTAACAGTAAAAACTTAGCTCCAGAGACAAATATATATTTATTATCTAATAGATAGCTAATTATTATACTATTATAGTAAATAGAACTTAAACTAATACTGTATGTTTATTATACTGTAGAATAGGCTATAGTCTATAATATTAAGTAATTCTTCTTCTCTTCTAATGGCCATACTCTGAGCCAATATCTATTATCCAGTAGCCAGAAAATATAATATATTAACTATATTACTAATAGCTCTTAAGACTAATCTCTATACTAAGATTTAGTCTCTGAAAATTCTACTTCTTATCTGACAGTCTTATCCAATTCTTTCTTACAGGCTATATATACTGTAGAGAGAGCAGAATTTATTGATCTATCTTTTCTACTATACTACTATTTAAGGTTAATATTATTATAGTATCTAGCAGAAGTATTTCCTGTTTTTCTAATAGGAATTCACTGCCTTTACTAATATATCTAAAAGAGTATAATTATATTATATATATTAGATATAAAGTGGCCCTTACTAGATAGCTAAAAGAGTATTATCTTTCTAATATTTACTAGCTATAGATAATTATTAATTAAGTATATTATCTATATCTAATCTTTTATAATATTACTTTCTAATCTAGCTATAATAAGTTCTTGTTTTTTCTTAATAGCTCCACTGTGATTCCAGAGCTTAAATTTTATAATCTCTAGAAATATAGTCACTGCAGGTATCTTATCCAGTCTTACTAGATAAGTTAACAATACTAGATTACTGTATATTATATTAATAGCCTGCTATAGATTCCTTGCCGCGTACAAGGCCAGTCCTGATTCTAATCTAGCCAGTACCTGTATTTCTAAATTATTATACTATTAAATCTCTTTTAACTAGTCCAGGAAATCTCTCTGGATAATCTATATTCCTTTCTAGTTGCTAATATACTTATAATAGATAAGCCTGGGATTAATTCTTTTAATCTAGATCTAGTAACTAGTATATATCTTATTTCTTCTTATCTAGCTTACTATAAATTGCGCTTATATTCTTCTGTATAAAAGTAAGCCTAGTTATTTAATAGACTGAATTACCAGCCTGACTGCTATAATACCTAGTCCCAAAGCCCTCTAGAGTGGGGCCTATAGTACTACCGGCTCCCATACTGCTATAATATCCAGTTATATAGATTCACAGAATTCAGTACTTAGAGACTTATGGAATCCAGTAAGAGAAGTCTATATAAGAGATACTATAGCCTAGCCTAAATTATTAATAATTTGTTTTCTAGACCTGTTATATATAGGATAACATGACTCCATAGCTAGTATAAACTGACTAGCTTTAATTCCTGGATAGCTACTATCTCTAGATATTAGTAGAGATATCTATTTCTACTTCTAGCTAGCTATAAAGCTATCTAGATCTGTAATACTTCTGGCCCAGAGTGCTATATAGTAATAAAGAATTAAATCCCAGTAAGCTAGTAAGAAATATCTAGTAGATATTAGTTAATATTTTAGATCTGGTTATTATATTCTTTAACCAGGTTCTTAATTAAGCCCTGGATATCTTAATATTTATTTATCTATCTATCTATTATCTCTTCTACAGCTTATTCTATACCTGTTTAAGTATAATAGAGCTGGACTGCCAGTAGTTAATTACTCTCTAATACTATTACTGTGTATAATAGCAGTATCTAGTCTGGATAGTGTACAGGGCTTCTCTAACTAATTAAGAGCAGTAAAATATTCTTAGCCTCTAGCTTAACTAATATAAGCAGAAATATATTATCTAGATCTAGAATACTCTCCAGGCCTATCTAGTCTATTTAATAGAGACTCTTATAGCGGGCTGCTTTCTCTAGTAAATAAAGAAGACTATATCTTACTAGCAGGCAATTAAATATATTTATAACTGAAATTATCTAGAAAAGCTGGCTGCAATACTGAGTTCTGGATTTATTTCTTAGACTAGTATATTCACTGTTATAGTATATAAATATCCGTGATAGAAGAATATAATCTCTATTCTAATACTACTACTAAAGCAGTGCTATATAGTCTCTTAGACTTAAGTATTAACTTAGATAGAGAGCTCCAGTACTTAATTCTATAGCCTATATATAGATAGTGATATAGCTATCTGTAGAAATATAATATATTTCTTCCTATACTATAAATAATTAATTATAGTATATATTTCTATTACTCTATCCTTATTATCTCTAAATATTTATATAATTCTAATATAGTAAGCAATATTCTCTTAAGTATATTAGAAAGCAGTTCTGGATTTACTAACTATATTAAATAAGAATCTATTACTATTTAGCTTCTGCTATAATCCTACTGTTATAGTCTAATATCCTTTACTAATACTTCTTTAATTATAGAGAGTAATAATCTATAGAGAATAAATAACTATATAACTGTAGATCTTAGTCTTTCTTGATATCTAGTAAGAAGAGTAAACTGGGCTAGAATAAGAGAAATAAAAGAAATAATAAATAAAACTCTAATATAGTCTTAGAATTAGATATATATAATTCTTATTCTTTATTATCTTCTTTAATTAACTACTAGAACTTACTAAATAAGTAGTATTATTAGAAACCTTAGATATTATTCCTAATAAGATAAGTAATATTAATATAGTACTGAATAAAGAATAGTCTAATAGAAAAGAAGAAAAAGAAGATTTCTTAACTAATCCTAAATTATCTATTCTATTACTGAATAACAGTATTTATCTAGATTAGACTAGCCAGAAAAGTATACTGCAGCTTTCTTTAGATAGCTAGTAATAATTAAATAAGATAGTCTTTTTTCTCTATATTAATAGTATTACTACCTATATAATATAGTGGATAAGCAATAAGTTTAATAATAGTCTGGTAGTATTTATTATTATACTTATTATCCACTCTCTTTATCTTATCCTGGCCAGTCTATATAACTATACCAGTAGCCTGGCTATTATTCTCTAGATATTATAGCTGCTTCTGCTGGAGTATATACTACTTACTAAGCTATATTACTTTATTAATGATATACCAGTCCAGGATAGATATTAGAACTGAGTCTGACAGACTATTATAATATACTATATCTTTAGTATCCAGAATACTTTCTATTTACTAGAAGAGATCTTATAGCTGACTATATATAGAATCTACTAGATATATTATAAGATATATCTGGCTTCTGTTATCTGGTTACTTAACTAAGAGACTGTGTATTACCAGTACAGTCTTTATAGATATACTATAGCCAATTTCTGCTACTGGATCTAATATCTGATTTATATAATTACTAACTTTTTTAACCAGAAACTTTTACTGGGCTACTGGAAGAAGTTTATCCTAGCAGATCTGACTAATATATCTAGTAAGAGATAAAGTAACTTCTTCTTTCTTAATATAATATCTTTTCTGGTATAGCCTATATATACTCTGCTTCTCCTGCTCTGTCAGTATTCTCTATCTAATATCCAGCCACTTCAGCAGATCTTAATCTGCTAGAATATTCAGGCCATGCAGCTTTATAAGAAGAGAGTACAGGACTTTTTATATTAACTAGCTCTTCTAATCTAAGTAATCTAAAATCAGATCAGCTATAAGAAGAAGTTACTGATAATTAAATAGTAGAATACTACTATATTTCAATAGAATATCTTTCTTAGTAATAGCCAGATCATGATAGTCACAGAATATTATAAGATCTACTGCTAGACAGCCTGTATATATTCTATAGCGTGATTCCTTTTTCCTGTAGTGGGCTGCCTACTTGTCATATATCTTGTCCATGTCTGTCCAATATTAGTAGTATTTAATTATCAGTATCCTGCGGAGTCTAGGATATACTAGAAGGCCTAGTATAATTATTATTTCTTTATTATTTCTTTCTTATCAGTTCCTCTGCCACTATATAAGTTAATCTACCTGCTCTGCCAGTCTATACAGCCCTTTTTTTCTAGTGTCTATCTCACTACTTAAAGTTACTGTTATCTCTCTATTACTATTGCCAAGAAATATCTCTGTTCCCAGATAACTAGATCTGATCTTCAGTTAGCTAATAATCTTCTTTATAATATCCTTGCTACCTAGGCCAGTTATCAGTCCTGTATTAATAATCAGATCTATATAGTCAAAGACTTATATCTATTAGGGCTTCTTTCCAGTTATCAAGAAGTATTCTAGTGTATCTCAGCCTAATAACACTACTTTATCCTATTGCCAGTGATTCCCTGTAATATACTAGAGGCTACAGTTCTTCTTTGGCTGGTTAAGATTCTCTTTAGCTAATATATCAGATTAAAGACCCCAGAGCACGGGTTTCTTAGCTTTAAGACTCTTCCCCAGCTGAAGGTGATCGTTTGCCATCGCTGTCAGTATGCTGTACAGCCAGACAAAGTGGAATTCTATCAAGCAACTTCAAGGCACGAAGCACACAACAACGGGATGGCTAGGCGTTGTCACAATACATCAAATGATAGAGCCAGGTCCTAACTAACTGAATCTGGTCTCAGTTTATTTTTAAAATTTTTGTATAGATTATAGGAGGTATTTAAAGTTAATAACTCGTAGCAGATATCATAGCATGAAATTCCTAAATAGGCAGGGCAGGATTCTATACTAGCCTATTTAGGAATTTCATGCTACAGGTAATTATTATTAATACTGGCCCAGAAATAACTATTTTTTATACTCAGTATAAAGTACTTATTATTCTTATCTACCCTATTTAATCTCAGCGCGTCTCCAGCTATATAATAGCCAGAAGAAGAGATAGAATTCTATTACTACTTCTCTCTATTTTTATAGATAGTAAAAGAAGATAATTCTACTCTCTTTTACTGTCTTTTTATTAATTCTTACTGGCATTCTGTTAAGACAGTCTTTCTAGATAATTAGCTTAGATAATAGCCTTCTGTTATAGAATAGACTATAGTTTATATCTATATTATCTCTATATCTATATAATTTCTTATTAGTTAATATAGCAGAGTATTATCTACTATAAATAATTCTTTTAATCTCTATAATTATACTATAATAAATAATATCTATATTATACTTCTATTCTATACTATATAGAATAGGATTCCTGCTTTATCTTCTAGTAATAACTGAAAGACTATCTTCTTATCCAGCTAGCCAGAGCTAATAGAATTCAGAAAAATAATAATAGAAGATTTTATTAATATATTAATTATTATATTCTTCTATTATCAGATATATATCTGCTAGAGAACTAATCTATAGAATCTAGTATACTATAAGAGATCTAGAAAAACTTAAATCTATTATTTTTAATAGACTATTCTAACACTGGATACACTATAAGACAGCTAATTAATCCAGTATATATATTATTTTTCCAGTAAGATATATTTATTTATCTTATATATATATCTAGAATCAGATTATATAATATAGTCAAAATTATATATAGCCTTGAATTTTATGCTACTAAATTTTATACTATTATATTTTATATTATACTATAATATACTACTGTTAATTACTTTCTTTCTCAGGTTCTTTAAATAGGTTAATACTTTTAATTTAGACTATATCTACTATATTATACTATCTTTACTTTACTGTAAGTACTTTAGTATCAGTAATCTATATTCTTCTTTAAGCTTAATAGTATGCCAAGAGTCTAATTATATAACAGTTCAAAATTATATATAGCCTTGAATTTTATGTTACTGAATTTTATACTACTGAATTTTATGCCACTATATTTTATGCCACTGTATTTTGTGCCACTGTATTTTATGCTACACTACAATATACTATAGCTGTATAAGATTTTTGTGTATTAATATAAATCCTATATTGCTAAACTATTTATTTCAGTACTATCCAGATATTATTAAATCTTATAAAGTATATCTAATTTTAGATTACTATTAATCTCTCTTTATCTTTATCTAAGAATAGAATAATTCTAATATATATCTTATAAAGTCTAGCTAATATTATTAAGCTACTAGCTATATCTCTTACTTTTCTAGCTAAATTAAATAGAGCTTATCAGGAATCTCTAGACCAGTCTATAGAAATAGACTATTAGCAAGAATAATATACTAGAGATAGAGATTATATCTAATAGATAAAGAAACTAATATAGTTATAGTTTAATTAAATAACTTTAATCTTTTAGATAACTTTTTTTTAACTTCTATAGATATAGGGCCTGTTAATATAATTCTAGTCTATAACTTAAATTATCTTCTAGTAAAACCTGAGCTAATTAGATAGCTTAAGTAAATAATAATAGTCCTGATTAGTCTACTATAGTAGGATTATATTAAGTATACTAAATATAGTAGCTAGAAATTCAGTAGTATAAAATTCAGAAAATCAAATCCTGTATTTTAGGCCACTATATTTTAGGCTTCTGTATTACTAAACCTGCTAATAATCTTAAGTAGTAGTATTTTGGTATTTATTATATATAATCTTTACCAGTTAGACTATTTATAAAGAGCTTACAGTACAAGATAATAGTACTTTATATAGAGTCTATAAAAGATTACCTTAGCTAACTATAGTACTTTAAATATAGTGTCTTAAAATTTAATAATATAAAATTCAGAAAGTTAAATTCTATATTTTAAGCTACTATATTTCTGTACTATATATTACTAATCTTCTAATATCCTTAACTAATTTCTACTAAAGACTTTACAGAATAGAATCTTTATAAACTACTATATATACTATATATATTTTGAATATACTATACAGTCTCTATAATATAATCTATAATAAGATTATAAATATAGTATCTTATATTCTAATAATATAAAATCTAGAAAGTTAATTCTATATTTTAGGCTATTTCTTTTCTATTTCTATAAATATTGATTTTTTACTAATCAAGAATTTCCTAACTGCTATAGCTAAACTAGATATAGTCTATAAGTATATCAGAATTATTATCTGATATCTATTTACAGATAAATATATATATATATTTACAGGGTTCCTGTATAGTCAGTAAAGCATATAAAAGAGATTCTATAGATTTAATAGATATTATATATATTTACTGGAAGAAATCTACTAGTACAGATCTTATATATCTACAGAAAGAAAATAGTAACTCTTAAGCAGAATAATAATATAGCTAGTCTAGAAAGTTAATCTGGTATTCTTATAAGATAGTAAGATATAAACTACTCAAGAAATAAATATAATATAGATAATACTAAGATTAGTTATAAAGAATATATACACTTAAATACTATATTTCTTAATAGAGTAGTATAAAATCCTGGAGATTAAATATTATATTTAAGTTATTATATTTTTATATTATATATAGGCTGACCGTTGGGATGGGACGGGATGGGAATGGGAATTTCCCATCCCATCCCATCCCATCCTTGGCATCCCATTTCCCATCCCGTTTTCCCTCTTGGCATCCCGTTTCCCATCCCATCCCAAACATAGGGCTAGAACGGGAATCCCATCCCGTTTAACTGCACAAAACGGGATTCCCAATCCCAATTTTAAAATGGGATGGGATTCCCATCCGGATTAACCATAAAAACAGGATTCCCATATTAGTCTTGGCATTATTTTGGGATTTTGGGATGGGATAGGATTCCCGTTTTCTAGCCTAAAATCCCGAAATAAAATACAAAACACTTTAATACATGTAATATAATAATTATAAGCTAAATATAATAATTATAAGCTAAATCTATATAGTCTATAATAATCTTTTGTAATAGTATATATGGTATTTTATTATGGGAATTTCCCATCCCATCCCATCCCATCCTATTTTCTCTCTTGGCATCCCGTTTCCCATCCCATCCCAAACATAGGGCTAGAACAGGAATCCCATCCCGTTTAACCGCACAAAACGGGATTCCCAATCCCAATTTTAAAATAGGATGGGATTCCCATCCGGATTAACCATAAAAACGGGATTCCCATCCTTGTCTTGGCATTATTTTGGGATTTTGGGATGGGACGGGATTCCCATTTCCCATCCCAAAATCCCAAAATCCCATCCCATCCCGAAATCCCTGGGATTATCCCGTCCCAACGGTCAGCCTAATTATATATTTATAATCTTTAATTTCCTAAACTAAGAGGCTATAATTTTACTGTCTTTATAATATAGAACTCTTACTAAATATATTTACTGAAATAAACTCTTTTATAAATAAGTTTATTTTTAGAATATAAAAGATAACTATAGAATTAAGCAGTATAATAATAGATTAATATTATACTAGTATATATATCTTATTACTAGATTAAAATATTTAGAGAATCTTCTAGAGCTATTTAAAAGTGGGCAGTTACTTCTTAGTAGAAGTGCAGGATAGTGAAGGGAAGAGATAAGCATTAATACTATCTCATTAATTCTATAGAGAAAGCTGCTGGATTAACTAGGCATAAGTCCAGTATTTAGTAATCTACTATATATAATTTCTTGTTAACTGGATACAGTAAAGCTAGAGAGAAATCTCTTGCCTATTTCTAGAAACTTAATAGTTAGTAAGAAAAGTAGGCTATAGAAAGTACTACTATATTAGAGAAGTTTAATCTTATAATTCTGTATCTTGTCTTTTAAGTTTATGCCAGTCCAGCTTAGATAAATCTGTAGCCTGTAAAGATGCTTTTAGTCAGCCTTAAGAATTAACTTCTATTACAGGCTAAAGATAGCAAAAAGCTCCATAAGTCACTTATACTTAGGCTCTGTCTACTATCAGGTGGCCTTTTACTTGAGCTGCTGAGTTACTATATATAACTTAGTATCTCAGACCATAATGTATTATACTAACCACTAGATTCTTATCTTCTCCTGTCAGCTCCATTGAAGGTATTCTGTTTCCAGATCCAGCTTTATATCATCCTTATTTTTATCCTTATCTTCCCAGTCCAAGCTTAAGGTAACGATCGAGGTGGCATCATCATGCAGATAGGATAGAGAAGGCACTGTCAAGAACTCCAAGTTATCCTGCTCCAGGTCCAGCTGTGTTGGCAGTGACTGGTGGCTGGCAGTGGCCTCTTCAGGATGGTTTGGCACAGAAGAACGGTCCCCCAGGATCCTGATGGCTTGGCGGCGAGGACTGTCATGAACCCGGGACAGCTGGGGCCTTGGCTTCTCTTAAGAGGTGGTTATTCAGTTATCCTACCATAGGCAAAAACCCGACTACGCCTAGAGCTTCAACCACAACTAATAAACACCAAAATTACACAGAAGGTAAATAAGGCCCTGCAGAATATATATCCACTGCCAGATCCGCAATATCTCCTGTTGTTGTTGAGATATGTATTGTCAAAGTTAAGGATTTTGACAGTTTTTGCGGGTCAGGATTATCTAATTATGCTATTTAATTTTTATAGTCAAAACTAAACCCTTTTTAATTTTTATAGTCAAAACTAAATTCTTTTTGATTTTTATAATTAAAACTAAACTATTTTAGGTTTTTATATAAAATCTAAGTCTATTTCAGAAATAGTAGATATACTTATCTCTTCTAGATTAGTAATATAGATATTATAATATATTCTTAATATTAATATCTTATTTCAGTCCCTAATCACTTCTAAACTTTTTTAATTATAGTATACTACTTCTCTTATATTATACAGTAGCTATAGTATCCTAATTATCTATTTATCCAGTCTATAAATAAGGGTGATTACAAGTATATTTATTAACAGTATAGAAACAAGTATCTAATATAGCCTAACAGTAAAGGCAGTGACAAGCTACTTATATAGCTGAGTAAAGTACTGAGTTTAATCAGTATTATATTCCTACTATCACTGTACTGACTAAGATTGATCTACTAGTAATTATCTACTTTCCCCCAGGCAAAATAATTATTCCTAAAGAATTAGAATAACTGCTACTGTCTCTTAGTTCTCTAATATTACCAGTTAATTCTACTTTTGATATTATATTTCTAATTATTCCTGATAAAGAACTATTTATATCTACTTCTCTCCTGACTGTCTCTATTAAGATTACTGTCTGGAGTCCTATTTTATCTTGCAGCCCTGGCTTGCCTGATCTACCTTATCTATATATTAGCCCAGAATCAGTTGGCCTGGAATTACCTAGCCATTTCTATTGTGTAGAGATCTCTAGCACAGTCCAAGTCCTTGGCCAGTCTCTGATAAATTAACTCTACCACTATTACAGTTACTGTAAGCATTGTTATAGCTAGTAGCATGCTGAGTATAATATCTAACATGCTGATCACACAGGCCTGAAAGACTATCTATAGTGAATCCAGACTGAAGATAGGTTTCCTAATATCTTTCAGGTCCTAATAATGGCCAAGAGAGAGGATAATCTGGTAGGGCAGGTTAATAATAAATAGAAATAATAGATCTATTATAGTATTTATATAATCTCTCCTGATTCTGATCCTGACCCGGTTTATATCTGCCTTACCACTGATTATTATGTGGATACAGTAATAGAGGTTATCTTTAATATTAATAGTATAGTAGGATTTATATCTAGCCTAGCAGTAGCAAAGCAGAGGATATAATAGAATCTAACTTAAATAGCAGTATCTGATTTTTAGTCTAGTTTATACCTGAATCTTCTTCCAGTTCAGTACTAGAACTAGTATAGTTAATCTTATCAGATCTACTAACTAATATATAAGATCCTGTACTATATCTTTAGCTAGTTTATTAAGTTTAAGAATATCTCTCTTTATATACTATTTTCTTAGCTTTACTAGAAGAAGCAGTAATTAAGCTACTTATAAAATAAGAATTTTCAGATCTGGATAGATTATATTCTTCTTTTTATTATCTATTAGTACTATAATAGCTCTCTTATACAGTATTATCTATCTAGCTTTAATTACAGCCAGCTTAATAGCACTGCCTGTAGAATAAAATTATAATTCTAGCAAATAAATTTAGTAGTATAGTAGTAGCTTCTATTTTATTTTCTTCTGTCTAAGATACTACTGCTGGTATAGGCCAGTATTCTAGAGTCTATCTAACAGCCCAGGCAACAGCAGTTTCAGGACCTGATAATCCTGATCCAGAATAAGAATCTCAAGATCCTTACTAAGGCTATAATATAGGATAGTATAATACAGCTATTCCAGCAGCATTAGAACTACACTAGTATCAGTGTCTATCTTTTGGACCAGTTCTATCTAGATATTGGCAAGGAGACCTGTTCTGCTAGATTCTCCTAAATAGAGAATATAGAATACTTTTCTATATTAAATATAGATCTAGTACAGGAGCCTTTATATCCTGATAATTCCAGGTCTTAAACAGTGGTATGGCGGCGATATTGCCTGGAGTCCTATATAGAATAGATTAGACAGCAGCAGCTCTATAGATTACTATATTCTCAGATATAGTTCTATCTAATTAGTCTTCTCCAGAATACTGGCAGTTTAATACTTAAGACATGCCGGGCCTTGTCTTAGTAGCAGACTGGATTACTATATAGCTAGTTCTACTCTAGTATTAAGAAGGTCTTTGCCGCTGGGAATACCTATTTATTTACTAATCCTACTCTTAAGACATTAGTGCTGGATCTATAACTTTATAAGACCTGGCAGTATATTAGGGATAGACTAAGCCATAATTCTGTAGTATTAATACAGGCCTATCTTTATATAAAACAGCGGTGCCATACAGTCTTATAGAGATCCTATCTAAAGATATTTAGTCTCCAGAAGAAACACTGCGTCTCTTAGGATCTCTTCCAGGCTATTTATATTAAGATATATAGATAGAATCTCTACTGAATCTAGATCCCTAGTATCTCTGGCGCTGTAGAGCTCTTTTACTTTCTTCTGATACTAATTCTTCTGTTCTGGCTCTATTAGAATATTAACAAGTTCTGTGTAGGGTTTAAGATAGTTTATAGTCTTAATAATTACTACTTTATTATCTAGAAGTATATCTGGATAATATTGATATTTCTATGCTGTCTATAGTTCTCCTATACCAGTGGTCTTTTCCAGCAGGTATCTGGCTGCTGGCAGAATGTCTGGTTCCAACTGGATTCCTGATAACTGGATAGTATCTAGCGACGGGAGAGCCTGGGATTCTAGAGGAGTATAGATCAGTATAGATATACCTGATTTCAGGATAAACTTAACTAAGATACTATAATCTTCCGCTATCTCTTTATATCCTATATGGTATTTAATAATCTATCACTGCAGGCTGCCTACCGGGCATGATATATATAGGTTTGTGATATCCAGCTGGACTTTCTCCAGATTAACTAGATCTATCAGTGAATACAGAAGTTTAGTATAACTTTATTCTATCTAGAGCTTCTAGAGAATCTGCTACAGCAGCTATATCTCTATATCTTTTAGAAAGATATATTTACTTATATTTAATATCTGCTGCAGCTGAAGTATATTACCTGAGCCCTAGCAGGCAAGGTATCTCTATACTGGACCAGTGTTAAGCTAATTCTTATAGTATCTGCCTAACTGTCTTTACTTCTCCAGAAAAATTATATCGCGGTTAAGAGCGTTGATATCCTGTATACCTGGCTTTAGAAATAGAAGGACAGTTATTATGATTGGTATAGATAGAAGAATAAGCTGTACTGCATGCTATACCGGTAGAGCTATAAGATTATTCAGTAGGTCCAGGGCCAGACACAGGCCTGGAAGTGGAAACAGGCGCTATATACCTTCTTTATCTAGAGCTACTGGCTACTACCCTATTCTTATAGCTAAGGCTTTATATATAAGTCTAAGGAGAGTGGACAGGAGATCTAGTGATCCAGTTATTATAATAGACTGAATTAATATTATTATCTCTATTATAAGCTGGAGTATTATCTCCCAGCCAGCTACTATTGGCACTATCCCACTGAATTATGGCAGCATGGTCATGGCCTGACCCTGTATATAGAGTATACAGTGGCCCTGGAGATGAAACTAGTTAGACTAGCTAAGAAGAAGCTATATAAGAAGCTTCTCCAGATTACTAATTACTTTAGTAAGTAACTATAGAGTAGGAGTTTAATATAATCTAGTTTAGCTCTAGTAGTATTTAATCTTTTACTATATATTAGCAATAAAAACTATCTCTCTTAGTATAAGTAGTCTTAGAGTCCAGCTTTAATTATCTCTCAAGAGCTAGTTATTGTACTGGATAAATATAATATTCTATAGTATTCCTGTTAACTCTATTATTATCTATATAGAAAGTATACTGTTTTATCTTCTCTGGATACTGCTGAAGATAAGATAATCTCTAATAAAAAATTACTTAAAAACTGAAAGAATTAACTCTAGACTTAGATCCAGAAACTTAAATCTAGATTTTATAAAGCAGTTATAGCTGACCAGTAGAAGTATTAATTATCTAAGTTATACTATTGTTATCTAAGGGAGATTAAGTTCTGGCTATAATAATTAACTATATTATATACTGCTACTAATTAGACTATCTTTCTCTATTCTAGATATACTAAAAAGGGTTTAGATTAGATCAAGATTATATATAAACTGCTTATAGGTCAAAATATATATATATATATATTATCTGTATAAATCCACAGCTGTAGATCCTTTTCTATAAAACAATAATTTATATTCTTAATAGAGTACTATTTTTAAATACTGTAATTTATTTATATTACTATAGATAAATAATATATTAACTGTATTTTATCTCTTAGTAATCTATAGGCTAATCTGTTAATCTATAGGCCATATAGTAACCCGGCCTATTTCTTGGCAGGTTAGACTGAGTTAAGCTAGGTTTTATAGACTGGGCCTAATAAGTCTAGTTATTACTAATATTTATATTTTAATTTTAGGCTGGATATTTATCTATTAAATAATTTAATCCAGGATCTATTTATCAGTTAGTATATTAAATCCAGAAGTATATTCTATCTTATATTAGTTATATACACTGTTTTATATTCTGTATTCTAAGACTAGTTAATTATATTCTGGGTTAGATTAGGGATAATAAGATTCTGTATTAAGCTATATATTTTATATTCTGTATTTCTAATTCTATTTTTTCTTTTTTATTTTTTCTCTATTGTCTGTCTTTTATATAGATATATTCTGATATTATCCATGGAGTATCTAATATTTCAGAAGCTAAACAGATTATCTATAATTATTTATAAAATATATCAGTATGGTATATAGCTAAATAAGATTATATAATATTTAAAAAGCAATATACACTGCAAGAGCTATACTAAGGCAGTCCAGATCCAGAAAAGTATTCAGCAGTAAGAGAATATTGCCCAGCATGTAGAAGCTATTAAGATTCTCTACTAGATTAATTAGCCATTATCTAAATTGTCTATTTATTCTGATGGATTATTATGCTGCTGTGATTATCTCTGATATTAATATATCGGGCGCAGCTTATATATAATGCGCAATCACTGGCAGATAGTACACTAATGGTTCCAGTATCCCCGTAAGGGTTGGATTAGCCCACAGCAAAGAATTGCCGGCGAAGCTGAATTATAAAAGTCATATAAACTAGTTATATACCAGCAGATTTTTCTAATACAGAAAGGATCCCATTATATCTATATCTATAGAGACCATAAGAAGGAACCATATATTCCTGTCTATATAGAGCAGGTTGACCAGGCAATTCAGCAGATCACTGAGATATAGAAAGCAATACAGATCCAGACAGGTTCAACAGAAGCTGAAGAGATCCATAACACTAATCCATAATTACAGGTGACTAGATAGACACAGTATTTAAAGGATATATTCTATGATCAGTTACAGGCCAGCATGGAAACTCTATACCCTAGTCCACAAGGGGTAAAAAAGAGTTCTTGTCTCGGCGAGAGACGGGCGCGGATTGGCTGAAAAAAGTTAGGGTTTATGTTCTCTTGTCCAAGATTAGTTTATCATTGTCTCGCTTGACAGGATGTTAGTCAATTGATTTTAAAATTAGACTTATAGTTAATAACTCCTTCCCGCGTAACTTGGCCAAATCAGAGACACCAACTCAATCATTTGCAATGGGAGTGGTGATAGAAAGTTGATTATAATCTGCAGGTAGAATTTGTTAGGGTATGCCCTGACTGTCATCCGGGAGCCATTTATATCCAATTAGGATTTATACTGACAGCTGATTAACACCCCGGTCTAAACAGTAAGTTAAGATAACATTGATTCATTGGCTAGTTAGCGCGTATTTCATGGTCCAATAACAGGATTAGTGGTCAGTCCTAATCCATTAGGGTTAATATAGACACCTGATCATTACCAGTCCAGCCAGCTGCAATAGTTATCCCCAGCCTGAACTGGAAGTAAATAAACAGTATATTAATGTGATATAGATTAACTAGCCTGCTGGTGATTATTTTATTGTATTAGGATAACCAGAAGACATCCCAGTAAAATTATATAGGGTAGAATTGGATATCATGAATTGACAAGTCCATTATATCCTGTGTTATTTCAGGGATAATAGTACTGCATATTAAGAAAAGGATTCCCATGCGTCCAGTTCTATTATAATTCCATTTTCATTATATTTCCCCTGACCGTGTCTATTATCTACTATGGAATCCCAGCTGTTCAAAAAGCTTGATACCATTCCTATAATTATATATCACCAGTGCATGCATGGCGTGTGGCCCCAGGAGATCACCCGTCATTTAAAGAACCGGGTGCATCAGATGGCCAATGCCGATACCGTGGCAATTCAGAATACTGTGGCCCAGTGGAAGGGAATTGCTATTAATGCTGATACAGTTAAGTTTCCCCATCAGCTGGCGCGGCAGATCCCTGAGCTATCTATCTATCCAGATGGATTGCTGTGTCAGCGGAAGTATCCCCAATACCGGTATATCACGCGCAGTATCAAGGGTATACAATAGTATTAGTACACCGCCCACAGCTGGATCCAGTATCCCCGGGGGGGTCAGATCAGCCCCCAGCAACAGGTCACGCAGGAAGCTGAATTATAATAGTCATACAAATTAGTTACCTGCCAGCAGATATTTCCATCGCGGAAAGAATCTTATTATATTTATATCTGCAGCAAGGATCACGAGCCGTATATTCCTGTCTGCACAGAGCAGGTAAACTAGACCATCCAGCAGGTCACTGCTATGTGGAAGGCGATAAAGATCCAGACTGGGACTGCTAGGACCGGAGAGATCCGCGATGCCAACTTATGATTACAGGTGACTGGATAGACCCAGTATTTGCAGAAGTTTACCACCCCCAGTAATTTCAAGATATTACATGCCATGGTGGCCACCCTGTTGCCTGACATAGATGACCCCGTGGAGCAGGACGTGCAGCGGATGTGAGCAGCCATGGAAGATATGGTACGCAAGAGCCAGTGGACTATATAGCATACCAGGCAAGCCATCCGGATTAAAGTGGTGCGGTCTGAGAAGGGCCAGACCCTATATTATCTATTACTAGTATATATAGATGCGGACAGCGTGGCTAAGCATATCTAGCCATAGCAGCAAATATTAGTGTTCATTACTTGCATCCAGATGCCGTGCATGGAGAAGAGTCCACTGTATGGTATAACACTGTGACAGCGGAAGAAATGGCAGCAGCTATAGTAGATAGCTACTGCAGGTTCCCCCACTGAGAGAAAGGAGTGGGAGAGAGATTCCAGAGAGAGCAATCCTGAGTGCAAGTAATGGATAATAAGTGATATAGAGCAGGCATATTTAGAGTTTTGTATCAAGCTAATAAACTAGATATATTATATCCAGAAATATAAGAGTATGCTAGTATGTGCCATGACTGTACTGGGCTAGGAAGAATTCAGCTAGCAGGATCCCGAGAGCTATCTGCTAATTTTGTCCCGGGTAATCAAGATTGCCTGGTTCATGATTATTCAGAAGATATTGTGGCTGGATCTTGATATACTGGCAATTATCAAGATATGGCAGAAGCTACAGAATTATACTGAATAGATATTATACAGTGCCGTGGCCGTGGACAATATCAAGGCCAATTCCATGTACAGTAGCAGGATAAAGAATAAATATAAATCTCTATTGTCCCCACTAATATTATCCATGCGGCATGGGAATCCCGTGTCCCGGATCCAGTGAAGCCAGAATCCATCCCGCAAGACATTCCAGGAGCAGATAATATAGATAGTCAGCCAGTTAATAATCCGCGGCATACACACGCTGATAGAGATATTACAGAATTGGCAGATATACAGGTTGCGCATCCATTATAACACCACGACCCCTGGACATGTAATATAGATACAACCGGACCGATTATTATATAAACATATTCAGTTTACCATAAGCAATTTCCGGGGATTTATATATAGATTAACCAGGGTCACCTGGCAGATATTGTGCCAGGAATTGATATTTAGCAAGATCCCTGCTATCCTGTGGCATGTATTGTACAACAATCCTATATAGAGTGCTGTGAAATAGAGCTTTTTACAGGATTAATATATCCAATAGCCAGTGAAGGGCCTACAGTGGATCATAGAGTGGATCTGGGCTAAGCCCGACATACAGGTACATTTCATCTACTGCTGCCAGTCCACACAGTTCCAGCTGCGGTTAGTTATACAGTATTTGCAGTAGATAGCCTAATTCAGGAAGAAATTGGCCGTGCTCATACATATCATGGACAGGCAGCCCAGCCAGGCCCTGGAGTTATTAAGCTTGCAGTATATTAATACAGAGACTAATCAGCGGCACAATATATTTATTAAGGATGGTATAGTTACATTAGTATTAGTATATTATAAGAGATTTTATGCCAGTAATAATATTAAGATTATCAGTCAATATATGCTGCGGGAAGTCAGCAAGCTGATTATATAGTATTTATGGTTGGTATTGCTATTTATCCAGCAATTGGAGGCATGGCACTGTTATCTGACATTATCCATGCTCCTATCCACACTGTCATCCATCCCCCTATTGGCATTGACAATCAAACTTCCAGTATCAATATCAGCACCTCTATCAGTAGTAATATCCAAATTCCCAGTATTAATATCAGTAATCCCAGTATTAATATCAGTTCTTCTGCCAGTATTAATATCTGAAGTCCCAGCATCGACATCCGCGTTCGTTTAGGGCCCTGATCCTGGTATACACTGGGCATGGATGTCTGAACAGTTCCGCGAGATATTGAAGCATGAGACCAAGATACAGTTACAGTATACAGTCAATATCCAGGTATATCGCGAGATTGCTATTAGGATTAGCCAGCAGTGAATACAGCCTAGCAGTGCGTTTCCCAGCAACATATAAAAGAAAAAGGCCCCCAAGATTCCGCCCGAGTGCAATATAGATAAGGACCAGTGGATAGAGATTATTATAGATAAGCAGGCCATATATTCTTCTCACACAGTAAGATTAATATATGCGCAGGATATCATGGAGTATCCTAAGACTACTACCCAGTGCCGGGCCATATTTTAGTTATCCAGCATAGATTAGCATTAATTTTTGGGGTTTGCCGCGGACAGAGCCTCTATTAAGGCAGCCAGCAAACAGAAGCGGTTCTTGTGAGAGGACAAGGCTGATCAGGGCCGGGTTATACAGCAGCACTGGTTAAACACTATAGACATGACAGCTGTATTGCAGTAGATGACAGAGCAGAAGACTATCCAGTTCTAGAGGATACAGGCCCTGGTATTGCGGGCCATCCAGGACAGTAAGAGCCTGGTAGTGGCGGTGATGCCTACCAGGGACAGCAAGAGTATATTATTCATGTTGCCTGTATTCACGGAGCCCAGCAGGATAACAATCATGGTAGTGCCATTACTCGCATTACGCAGCGATATAGCAAGATAATGCCAGGTATTGGGTATATTATATATTATATGGAAGAGCTGTTAACCTCCTGATAAAGCTATAATTATGTTAGTTATGCCTAAGTCCGCGGTTACAGACAATTTCCACATATTTATTAACTGATTACAGCAGACCCGGTGGTTGGACTGGATCATGATCAATGAATGCCATATGGTATTAAATAACCAGTGAGATTTCTGGCCTGAATTATGGCAGTTAGAGTAATTAAACTATATCTATATATAGATAATATTGTTAACTACTATATTACTCCCTATATTAGAGACTATATTGTTACAGCGGATAGAGTATATCTATAACCAGGTTAGCATATTCCGGGCCTGCATGAGTTATCCTAATATAGTATACCAGGTATAATAGCCATCTAGGATCCGCGGCAGTCCCGAGTGGCTTATAGCTAAGACTATAATTGTATTTATTCAGCAGTAGATTATATAGGTATCCCAAAATAAAATAATTATTTATATTAATATAGTCTGCTAGATAGTCAAGATTACCCAAGTGTTACAGTATAAGATATATTATAGCCAGCAGATTAACAAGCTATTAATATTATAATAATTTATATAAAATACTATCCAGATAATTGCTACTACCAGTGCATTAGGTATGGATATTGATATTCTGGATATCTAGTATATTATCTATATTAGGAGCTCCCAGTTATTATTAGATTACATGCAGGAAAGTAGACATGCTGGCCAGGATAGCTATACTAGCAAGGCAATCATTATCTAGCTAGAGAATCTGTACTGGGAATTTAATAAAAATCCTCAGGATACTAAGTTAGTGACAGAATATATAGATATTATACCCGGGATAGAGTGTTATTAATATATATTGGACCAGTATTTAGATAGCCCTGTAGAGAGATATGAATAATACCAGTGCCAGGACAAGAATCCCGTAGAGTTACTATATAATAAATATTATTCTAATTATCCTGATTGGGATCTGCCTATTCCAAGCAGTCTGATTTCCATAGATTCACGGTCTCTATCTATTAAGATAGATACAGGGCCCCCTGTTGGCCCAGCCTGTCCGGTAGATCATGGTCCGGTATATTCCATGCATCCGGCCTGTAAGACCCGCGAGGCCAGTCCCGCTAGTAATACCAGTTATATATTATTTATATCCCAGGTCTCACACATTGTGGTGGCCGAACAGTAATGGCAGCAGATCTAGATATAGTAGTAGATAGCAGCGGATATCCAACAGCACATACAGGATACTGTATAGTAATTGAATAAGAAGTGAATTAAAGCTAATATCTTCCAGTAGTGACAGTAATATTATATATATATTATAGCCAGCTGGAAATAGCAGGAGCATGAGTTAATATTTTATTAGGAATCCCAGAGTACTATTACTAAAGAATAGATATAGAATATCTATAAGATTAGAATCTAGTTTACTGAGTTTAGCACATGTTTTTGGTATTATATATTTCAGTCTATATACCAGAGATAGTAGAGCAGCAGGAGAGATTATATATACCAGGATATATTATTATCTATAGTAGCTATAATGTTGTATAGACTATAGACTAAGTAGATATAATCATTATAGTAACAGTAATTAGCCAGCTATAGAGCTAACAGTAAGAATATTCAGCAGATAGCACAGTTTTTTAGATAGGCCACTAAGAGAGTACAGAGCCAGTATAACTAGTTATTCACATTATATTATTAGTTATACCAGATATATATAGAGTTAGAGCAGCGCAAGAAATAGCTATTATTATTATAGAGACAGTAATTTTAGTAGTTATAGAAGAATAAATAGTTAAATTAAATCTAGTTATTAAATTAGTCTATTAATAGTTATATAGAACCAGATTTATTAGAGTAAATTTATAGATATATTAGGTAAAATTTATTTATTTATTTAAGATTAGTTAAATAAGATATCAGTTTATTTTAGTTTATTAAATCTACTAAGCATAATTGATATCTTAGATTATAAATATCCAGCAGCAGGCCCAGAACAGGAATTAATTAATAAATAAGATATTTATTAAGCTTAAGAAATTATAGTATTAGCAGTTTTATTTCTATAATCCTAAATAATATTATAATAATCAATATAGTTTAGATTAATCAGTAGAATTTATTATATATAAAGATTTATTAATATTAGGATATATAATAGGTCAATAAAGGTAGATTAATTAGATTTTTAGATTAAACTAATAGAAAATTTATTTAGATCCAGAAAAATTTAAATATATAAAGGTTTTAAATAGCTATATAATATTAGGATTTTTAATATTATATTTTTAGGATTATATAAAGCCATGTCCAGTAATAGTTTCTATACTAAATATTAGAGTATAGCAGTTATTATTATAGAGGTGGTATTTTTATTAAAGAAGGATTAATAAAGTAAGAATTAGAATAGTAGAGTTTTTATAGAATTATAGCAGTATAGAAGTAGTCTATTAATAATTTTATATTACTAGATTTATTAGAATATATTTATGGATATATTTATAAGGATTAATCTATCTGTTCTAGATTAGTCAGGCCAGGCACCTGGATATTCAGGTCTATTTAGTCTGCCAAGCATGATAGATATTTCAGGTTCCTATAATTATATTATAGAACAGTAATGACTGACAGTTTCTAATATACAGTAGTAGACACTGAACCAGAATCTATTTATAAGATATTTATCAGGTTTCAGAGATTATAGCAGTATTAGTAGTGTTATATTTCTATAGTCCTGCAATTATATCAAGATAATTAATCCAGATTGGATTAGGGTTTATTATATTAGATTTATTAATATATCAGAATTAAATAGATTTATAGAGGATTTAGAAATTAAAATAGGAGTTAAGATATCAGGATTTATATAGCTCTATAATATTAGGATTTTTAATATATTATAATATTTATATCAAGTGGTATAGCCAGTATAGTTATGGTATTTATAGAAAATTAAGATTATATACTAGATAGTATACAGAGTAGAAGAAATATTAAAATCAGAAACAGTTAATATACCAGAATAGTATATCCAGTAATTAACATTATTAACAATTGCAACAGGATATATATAGAGTTTAGGATTAATATAACTATAGAATTAATCCATTAGGTATTTTATTTCTATAGAGCTATTATTATTCATTCACGGTTACTATCTATATAGTGTTCAGGTTAACCAGGTCAGTGAAGATTATCCAGGCCACCCAAATAGATAGAATAGAGCAGAATAGCCAGGATAGATTAGCAGAATATCTAGCAGGAAGAGAAGATTTTAAGAAAGACTATATTAGAAGTCTAAGATTAGTATACTAGTTAATTATATCATTTTATTAATTATAGAGAATATATATAGTTCCAGCAGCAGTTATCTATTATTAGAGAATAGAATTAAGATATATTATTATTCAGCTATTATATTTATAAGTTACATGCCATTTAATATATATATCTATTATATAGATTTTATAATATATTTTTATATCCCTGTGATTAGTTCCTAAGAATATAGTAGGTATTAAGATTGGTTAAAGTATAGATATAAGAATTATATTAAGATATAAGCAATAGATAAACATATCAGAATAAATTAAGATATCAGGATAGATCAAGATATCAGAATAGATCAAGATATCAGGATTTAATAGAGATAGAAGGGAGTATTAATATATAAGGATTTAAAAGTTAATAAATTGTGATTTAGAGTCCTAATCAGTATCAGGATATGCCAGGCAGTCTAATCATAAACTATTTACAGTTTCTATATATCAATATTGATTTATGTAGTTCCTGGATTAGATTAGGTTAGTTAGTCAGATTGCTATAGCCTGACTGGATTGGTTTCAGTTTAGCCTATAGATCCCAGTTTACTAAATTCAGTGTATATTTTGGGTGTTATATGTCCCAGTCCATATACCAGGGATAGCGGAGCAGCGGGAGAGATTATATATATTAAGATATATTATTACCCATGGGGGTGATAATATTACATGGACTATAGAACTGACAGTCAGGATATTTGGCAGATAATATAGTTTTTTAGACAGGCTACTAAGAGAATTCAGGGCCAGTATAACTAATTATTTATATTATTTTATTAATTATGCCAGATATACATGGAGTTAGAGCAGAGCAAGAAACTGCTATTATAATTATAAATTATTCTATAGAGTTAATTTTATCTATATATATTTTATGATTTAGGGTTTTATTTAGTAATTAATATATATTTATATATCAGGAATCTAATTCTATATAGTGAGATATATATTTAGATATATAAAGATTTAAATAGCTATATTATATTAGGGTTTTTGATATTATAGTTAGATTTTTATTCTGCCAGGTCCAGTAATAGTTTATATCAAAGATTAGAGTATAGAAGCCAGTATTATCAAGACAGTATTTTCAGTAGTTACTAAAGAAGCAATAAATTATATATAGATTATTAGGATTTTTAAAGCTAAAAGTAGCAGAGAGATAAAAATAGCAGTAATAGCATTAGTTATTAGAATTATTCAGTTAGTAATAAGTTTTATATAGCCTAGATTAGTTATTATATTTACAGATCTGTTTATAGGATTTGACCCATTCCATTCATGGCCAGTCCAGCCAGGCACCCGGATATTCAGATCTGTTCAGTTCACAAAGCATGATGATATCCCAGATTACTATTATCTATATTATAGATTAGCAACAGCAGAGCGGTCCTAATATTTAGTAGCAGATATATATAGCAGAGAAATCAGTTAATAAAAAAGATATTTATTAAGCTTAAAAGATTATAGTAGTATTAGTAGTTTTTATTTTTATAATCCAGAAACTATATCATGATATTTAATGCCATTTAGATAGATAGACAGAATTTTATTATTATTAAGATTTATTATATATCAGGATTAGTTTGTACAGTAGGGTTTTATAGATATCAGAATTTAAAGAATTAATCAGGGTTAACAGGATTAAGGTAAGGGAGATTATAATATAAGAATTAGATAATTATATAATATTAGGATATTTAGATATATTATAAGATTTATATTATTAGAGTTAGTAATAATATATATATTAATTAGAGTTCTGTTAGTACAGTTATTAGTCACAGTATTTACCGGCATTTCAGATAGTATACAGGATAGTAAGCAGATTTAAAAGGGTTTAAAATAGAAATAGCCAGGATACCAGAAAAGTATTACTAGTTATTATTATTTTATTGATTATACCTGGATATACATGGTATTAGAGCAGTGCAACAAACAGCTATTATTATAATAGATAATCTAATAGAATTAATTTCTATTAATATATATATTATAACATGCCATAATCCAGCCCAGAGATTAATATATATATTTAAATCTGGAAATAAAATTATAATTATATATAGACAGGTTCAGATCTATAAGAATTTAAATATATAAGGATTTAAATAGCTATATAATATTAGGATTTTCTGGTATTATATAGGATTTATATTAAGCCAGGTCCAGTAATAGATTCCGTGCTATATATTAGAGTATAGCAGCCATTATTATAGAGATGATATTTTATATTTCAGAAGAATTAATAGAATAAGTATTAGATTATTAGAGTTTTTATAAACTAAATTAATTAGAATATTTATCCAGTTCAAGAGACTGCAGTAGTATCTATAGTAGTATAGATTAGAGTTTATTATATAGGATTTATTAGAGTATCAGAATTGAATAGATTTATAGAGAATTAAGAAACTAAGATAGAGATTAGAATATCAGGATTTATATAGCTCTATGATATTAGGGTTTTCCAGTATAGTATAGAATTTATATTAAGCCAGGTTCAGTAATAGTATATACATTAATTATAGCCTTACCGGTACAATTATTTCTGAGAGTATCCAGAAGAGTAAGCAGATTAGAAGGATTTGAAACAGAAAACAGCCAGTATATTAAAAAGGATAGCCTGTTATTTTTAAGAGTATACAGGATATAAATTGAAGAGAATTAGAATAGAAAATTGCCAGGATACTAGAACAGAATAACCAGTTATTAATATTATTTTAACTATTAGAGCAATTATATATAGAGTTTACAGTAAAGACTACTATTAAACTAATCTATTTATATTTATTTCCAGTCTGCATCCATGTAGTGGCCAGGTCTGTCAGAATTGTCCAGATCAGCTAGATAAATTGAAGAAACAGAAGAAGCAGAGTAAATTAGTAGAATATCTAGAAGATATAGATATTTAGAAAAGACTATATCAAGAGTCTAAGGCCAGTATTATTTATTTATATTATTAGAGTTATAGTAGTCATATATAGAATTGGAGCAGCAGTTATATATCAGAGAGGATACCAGGGATTAACAAATCCATAAGAATAGATAATAATACCAGAAGAGACAGAGATATCAGAGTTAATTAATATATACAGGATAGTTAATATATAAGGATTTATAGAGACATGAGAAATAGTTAATACATGAGAGTTTATAGAGACATAAGGGATTTATTATACATGAGGGTTTATAGAGATATCAGGGGTATTAAATATATAAGAATTTAGATTAGATACTATAAAGATAATGAAGTTTATTATATTACCAGGAATTAGATTACTAAAGATATCTAATAGCAGCAGCAGGGTTATATTTATCCTATTTAAAGTAATATAATTAATATTTTGGCCATTATTCTATACACCTGCCAGGAGCCCAGGAATTGATATTAAGTATCCAGAAGTGTATACTGTACATACAGTTCTATATATATTAGTGATATAGAGGCCCCCAGAGTATATACTATAGATCAGTGTAAGTGAATCATAAAAGTATATATAGCAGTTATAGATATAAGGATTATAAAAAAATATATATATATATTAACAGTTATCAGGAATATTAATTATTTATCTATAAGTATATTCAGGATTCCTAACTGTAAATTATATATATTGGTTATAGTATATATAGTATTTAGTATTCAACAATTTTGATTTCATTACAAGAATATAGTAATTCTACAGTTATATAGAGAATTAACAGAGACATAAGAGTATAATAGAGATATCAGGATAGAATAGAAACATTTATATAGAATAGAGATATTAGAGTAGAATAGAAACATAAGAATTTAGTCTAAATATAAAGAATTAACAGTAATATCAGGATTTAATAGAAATATTAGAGATTAAGAGAGATATAAGAATTTAATTTAGATATCTAGATTCTAAGTAAAAGAGAATTGTGATAAGAATATAAATAATTAGATAGATTATAATCTATTAGTTTTATTTAGAATAGTTATATTTAGTGGATCTAAATTAACCGGATTTGATATATATTTTCCATTAGGTAGTATAGGGTATAGAGATATAGGGATTTTAAACAATAATATAATATTACTAAGATTATATAAATCTATTAGAATTATATAAAGTAATAGCTAGTTAATTAAGAGATTTCTAATTAAGATTTCCAAGTAATATTAATTCCAGTCCAGACATTCCATAGAGGAATATGAAATTTAATCCAGAAATACTAGATATTAATATTCTGAAGATATTCAGGTTTATAAAAAAAAGATCTAAAAGATCAGATATTTCTATATAGATATAGAGATATATATTATTTTCTATATAATATCTATAGAATTCTATTAATTTCTAGTAACCAATTAAAATATATAAGATTTATTAAAGTATCAGGATTTAAGCAATATATATAGATGCCGGGACTGAGAAGAATAGATATATTAGGATTAGCCAGACCAGATTAGTGGAAATATACAGGTTTATTAAATAATTAAGGATTGGATTCCAAAGGATAGGAATACCAGGGTTTATAAAGGTAATAAGAAGTATAGAAATAAGAAGTATAGAAATAAGAAGTATAGAAATAAGAATTATATAAATATCAGAAAGAATTGTAATATAATTATAATTCCAATAAAGAAGATTCTATAATAAGAAATTTAGATTCTGAAGATATAGCAAGACCAATAGATTCTATATTAAGATTCCAGAGATAATTAGCGGTCAGGCAATTGATAGTAAGAGAAAGATTTTATAAAGATAGTTAAATTAAATTTAAATACAGGAATTATATTTAGTATTAGAAATTTAATTAAAGCTGAAGATTTAATTAGTATAGCAGGATTTTATTATAATATCCAGATTTAATTTCAATATACTGGATTTATTAAATTGTAGAAGAAGAATTATTTTATAAAGATATTCAGAAGTAAATACCAGATACCGGATTACAAGAATTCAATAATAATAAGGAGATAATAAATTTTCTACTGACCAGAATAAATAAATTAAGGATTAAGAGTAATACACAGATTTTATAATAATTATAGAGTTTACCAAGATATAAGAGTTCAATAGATATATAAGAGTTAGATTAATAAGGATTAGATAGATATATAAAAATTAAATAGAGAGCAGTAGATTTTAATTATATAGTAGAGTTTAGATAGCTATTAAAGCAATTGAGAGAGTATCCAAAAGATAATAGATATATAAGAGATTAATAGAATTAAAGCAGGATTTCCAGAAGATATCAGAAAGGATTAGTGGATCAGGAATTATAGAAGAATTGTAGTATTATAGAGAGATAAATAAGAGATACTGATTCTATATAGATTCTATACAGATTCAGATATAATATAATCTATCAAGAATTAATTAATTAATAGTTACAGAGATCATAATTAGGGTTATATAAGAGAGAATATTAGAAAAGACAATATAGCTATTAGACTGAAATATAATATTTCTAAGTAAGAGAATAGAGACTAACAGACAATGAAAGAATCTAATATTAGGATTTAATTAATATATATAGATAGTGAGATTAGCAAGAATAGAAAGATTAGTATTTAATATTCTAGATTAATTTAAATATAGCAGTTTTATAGTATACAGGAATTGATTTTCCTGGTATAGAAATATACTGATTTATACAATATTATTTAGCGCAATATTACAGAATTATTTATAATTAGAATTAAATCTGATATCAGGATTTCGTTATTGGGATTATAATATATTTAAGAATAAAGTATAGATCAAGAGTATTATCAGATTATAGAGATTAATAGGCAGTAAAGGATTATTCCAAGATATACTGATATCTATTTTATATCTGTATTGGAAGATTGATCCGGGTTTATAGAGATTTGCGGATTTTAAGAAGCGGTTCAAGATAGTATAGATAAAGGAATTTTACAGAACTGATTAGATTTAATTTTAGTCAAAAAGAGAATCCAAAACAAGACAGATATATATAGGATTATAAAGCAGAAACCCCATAAAAGAAATTAATAGTAAGATAGAATATTATATATAAAATAGCAAGATTTATTAGTATCCTGAATTTAATAAATTCAGGAAGATATCTGAGCAGGATAGAAAGTCTAGCCCACAAGCATGGGTGATATTCTCCTGGTTATCACAAAAGACGGGTGCTGATAAGCCGTCATATTCAGGGTTTACGTGTATATCAGCGAAATGTTAAACATGTATATCAGCAATGAATTATTGGCCAGTTGGCTTTAAATTTTGCCCAGTTACTGGTAGGATACAATATTATCTGCCATTCATTTCAGAGATGATTATACCATGATTTGCGGATGCAGTGGTGGTCAAAAGTTGCCTATAATTAATGGTTGCGGGTTTGTTGGGGTACAGGCCGATCGGTCATTCCCTACCACCCATTATCATATTATCTGGCAAGACCATCAGTCGAGCCATTATATTATATATCGAACAATAGCATTTTCCCGTCCACAGCATCCAGGAATCAACAGGGTCCAGTCCATACTGAGTCAGGATTCCATATATTCCACATCACTGCCAGCGTTTCATCCATGTGTTCCTGGAACCCCAGCCGATCACAAAACATTAGGGCATCCCAGAAAGACAAGTTTACATGAAAGTTAACCAGTCATTATTGCCCTGTGGAGGATCAGGGATAATATCAGGATCTATTAAGACTACTAACCAATTTAATCATTCCAGATTCCCTATATTATATATCCAGATTTCCTGTTTCTATTTATCCCCTATTTCTATCCATTCCCCCATTTCCTATTCCCAGTATTATTAGGGTTTCCATTATAATATCCACCATCCCGCGCCATAGAACCCCGCGAGTATTAATTATTTTAAAAACTGGAAGAGTTCTCTATAATTATTTACTGATTATGTCAGCATAGTGTATGGCCCCCTGAGATCATCCGGCATTTAAAAGATAATACCTATGGCATAAAATATGCCGATGCCATCCAGATCTATAACACCGTGCAGCAGTAAGAGGGGATTATCTAGTAGGCCAATACTATCATAATTCCCCACTATATGAACCAGGCATTATCCGGATTGCCTATATATCCCGATGGCATGTTATGCCAGTGTGATTATCCCTGATGTCAGTATATTGGCTGCAGTGTCCACAGCATGCGGGCCTATTGGCAGAGTATCTATAGATAGTCCTGGTTTCCCCGGGACAGCTATATTTACCGGGAGTAATATATCCAGCAAGAGACTGAGTTACAGCAGTCATATATCATTATTATATACCAGTAGATATTTCTAATATGGACCGGATCGCATTTTATCTATATACAGGCAGCAGGGACTAAGAAGCTATTAATTCCTATAGATACGGCCAATATTAATACAGCAGTAGACAAGATCATGACTGTATAGGAAGAGGCTGAGATAGAGAAAGCCTAGCAGACTGTCCAAGCTGTGGAAGTCACTAATACTAATCTATAGTTATAGGTAACTGGATGGACCCAGTATTTACAGGATATTGCCTTCCAGGATATGTTAAACAGTATGGACCTACCTAATCCCAAGTCCATGGACCCCGTCAAGCAGGGGATCCACCAGTTGTGAGATATTATAGAGCAGATAATATACAAGAGCCAGTAGATAATAGACTACAGTAGCCAGGCTATTTATATTAAGACAGTGCAGTCTGAGACTGGGCAGACCCTGTATCAGTTATTGCAGGTATATATAGATACAGAGAGTATTATTAAGTATATCCAGCTATAGCAGCAGATTATAGTATTTATTACCTGCACGCAGGCCCTGTATATATAGAAGAGTCTATTATACAGTATGATATCCCAGCAGTAGAAGAAGTAACAGCAGTTATAGTAGTTAGTTATCTAAGCTAATTCTGAGCCAATAAAATCCTGCTATCCTGAGAAGATCCTGTAAGAAATAAGTTAGATCAAGAGTATATATTTAGATTTTTATATTAAGTTATTAAATCAGTAGCTATATAGCCACAAGTATAAGAGTATATTAGTATACGCCATAACAGTATTAGGCTAGGAACCTAATAGATAGTAGATTCCCGAGATATATTCCCCTGTATTATCCCGGGTAATTAAGGTCGCCTATATAATGATTATATAAAAGATATTATAGCTAGATCTATATTCTAAGAAGATTATTACTATATAGTACAAGGAGAGCTGTTATATAGATTAGATATTAAATAATACTAATAATATATTGGCTGAGATTTATTTTAATAAAGAATACAGTAGCAGTGAGAAGTTCTAGTAGATATCTTTATTATTCCTGTCTATATTCCTAATAGCTTATAGGGACCCCCTAGCAATCACTGATATCCCTAGCGGGGCCCTATCCTGTCTAAAGATATTCCAGGAACAGGTACAGTGGATGATACAGTGGTTCATGATCTGCGGGACCTATGGTCCCATACAGACATTATAGGATTGGCAGATATTTGGATTGCGGATCTATTACAATACCACATCTCCCGGCCATATAATGTGGATACACCAGGACCGGTTATTGTACCAGTATATCCAGTTCATGATAGGCAATTTCCGCGGCATGGTGCATGGGTTAATAGAGGCTACACGGGAGATTTTATATAAGTTATTATATATAAAGTACCAGGAGACCATGCCTGCCATCCTGTGGCAGGGATTGTACAATGATCCCACCCAGGGCAAGGCAGGATAGAATTTTTTGCAGGATTCCTGTATATTATAGCCCATGGTGGGACAATTATATATGATCCAGCAGGTACAGGCCGAGCTGTCCGTGTAGGTGCAGTTTATAGTCTGCTGCCAGCCCCGGCAATTGCATGTCCCCGCAGTGATATAATATTTATACCGGGTCATATAGTTTAAGAAGAAGTTGGCTATATTAATCTATATAGTAGCCAGGCAGCCCAGCCGGGCCTCTAAGTTATTGAGTATCCAGCACAGCAATATGGAGACTAACTGACAGCAGAATATATATATTAAAGACAGAATAGTCATATTGGTTACTGTATATCATAAGAGATTTTATACCAGTAATAATATAAAAATCATCTACTAATATATACCGCAGGAGATGGGGGAGTTAATTATATAGTATTTATGGTTAGTATTACTATTTGTCCAGTAGCTTGAGACATGGTACCGCCATTAGATATCTCCCAGGTCCAATTCCCAAAACATGAAGGCCCGTGAGGTATATATATAGGGTCCCAATCCTGGCACACAGCGGGTATAGATATCAGAGTGGTTCTGTAAGATATTGAAGCACAAGACCAGCACGCGGTTAGGCCAGGCCATCAATATTACCGTGTACTGGGACATTGCTATTGAGATCAGCCAGCAGTTCATGCAGCTATCCAGCGCGTTTGCCAGTAATATACAGGAGAAGCAGAAATTGGCCGCGGCTGCATTAAATACAGACGCGGAGAATAGTATAGATAAGAAGTAGTAGATAAGCTATATCGCTAATTTACAGGCAGTATATTCATTATATTTAGTGGGGATAGTATACGCGCACGGCATCATAGAGCAGGCTGGTATTACTAAGCACCGCTGGGCTATATTTTGATTATCCAGTACCAATTAGCACTGGTTTTTAGGGTTCATATCTGCTATAGTATTGGGACCCGGGATCAGCAAGCACAAGCAATTCCCGTGGGAGAACAAGGCCAAGAAGAACTGGACTATATAGTAGTACTGATTAAATATTATAGACATGCGCACTGCATTGTAACAGATGACCAGATTCAAGATAATTCAGTTCCGCGGTATACAGGCCCCCGCATTACAGGCAATCCAGGATAATAAGAGCCCCATGGTGGCAGTGATATCTATCAGGAAGGACAAGAGTATGTTGTTTATATTACCTGTATTCGCGGAGCCCGGGGGCGTGATAATTATAGTAATTCTATTGATATCATTGTATCAGGATATGATCTGGCAGTGCCAGACATTGGGTATATCATGTATGTTGTGGGAGAGCTGTCAGCTGCCGGACAAGGCCATAATTGTGTTGGTCATGCCTGAGTCCACTGTGACCGAGGATTTTCAGACATTCATTAATTAATTATAGCAGACCCGGTAATTGGACCGGATTGTGATCAATAAGTGCCACATGATATTGAATAACCAGAAGGATTTCCAGCCTGAGTTGTAGTAGTTAGGCCAGTTAAACTATGCCTATATACAGATAGTGTTATTAACCGCTATATTGCCTCCCTGGTTAGAGACCCCATTATTCTGTCGGATAGGTTATGCCCGGGAGTAGGTGAGCATGTTCCGGGTACAGACCAGCCGTCCTAATATAGTATATTAAGTATGGCAGCCTATAGTCCCCCATCCAGCAGCCGCGTGGTTTGAGACTGAATCTGTGGTAGTATTTATCCGGGACCAGATCTAGCGGGCTGGCAGCGGAAAGGTAATTATATATAGCTATGTAGTAAGCCACGTTACAGGTATTGCCTGGGTATTAAGATATGAAGCATATTACAGCTAGCAGATTGATAAGCTATCTATATTATACCAGTTTATACAGGAAAAGACCACAGTGATTGCCGCTACCAGTATATTGGAAATAGAGATAGATATCCCCAATATCTATAGTATTATCTATATTGAGATGCCGCGGACATTGTTGGATTATGCGCAGGAGAATAGACAAGCTGGCCGCAATGGCTACCGCAGCAAGGCCATTATTATTTAACCTGCCGGGATAACCCCCCGCGCGCCTCCTGAGGCTGAGGATGCCGCCCATTACAAGTTAGTCCAAGAATATATAGATATGGTAGCGGGTGTGGAATGCTGACAGTATATATTGGATAAATATTTGGATGAGACTATAGATAGATATTGTCAACAGCAGTGCCGGGATGTCAATATTGATGAGATCCTGTGTGATGGATACAATCCTGATTAGACAGCGCAGGAATCCAGGGTTTCACCTGCAGTAATTGAGGGGGATGATAAGATCCATTCATGTTTCCCCAGCAAAGCCCCATTACTGCGGATGGTCCCACCACCCACTATTCCCCCCGGGGCCCATCGCAAGACCGTCCCCCGGACCATGGGCTGTACAGATCTCATGTCCCGTCCTGAACTGTTATCCTGCCCGGAGGAGAGATCACATAATGGTAGGGCACCGGTTAGCATCCAGGAATAGCAGCAACAGCATGTGCAGATCCAGTGGCAAGCAGCCCCTGAGATCCAGCAGTAGAAGCATGATTTCTAGTAACAGTTGAACAAGGAGTTTATTGAAGGAGAGGCCGGGCAGTGAATCTAGCAGTGTTATATATATATCATAGCCGGCTGGGAACAGCATAAGTATAAGTTAATATTTTGTCAGGGACCCCGGAGTGCCATTACTAAAAAATGGATACAGGACATCCATAAGATCAGGATCCAGTTTACTGGATTCAGTGCATGTTTTTGGTATTATATATCCCAGTCTATATACTAGGGATGGCAGAGCGGCGGGAGAGATTATATATACCAGGATATATTATTATCCATGGTAGCCATGATATTATATGGACTGTAGGCTGAGTAGATACAACCATTATGGCAACAGTAGTTAGCCAGCTATAGAACCGACAGTCAGGATATTCAGCAGGTGGCACAGTTTTTTAGACAGGCCACCAAGGGAATACAGGGCTAGTATAACCAGTTATTCATATTATTTTATTAGTTATACCAGATATATATGGAGTTGGAGCAGCGTAAGAAACAGCCATTATGATTTTAGATTACTTTATAGGATTAATTTTATCTATATATATTTTATAATATCCTATAATTCTACCCCAGGATTAATATATATTAATATATCAGGAATTGAATTCTATATAGTGAGATATATATTTAGATATAAAAAGATTTAAATAGCTATACCATATTAAGGTTTTTAATAATATATTTGGATTTTTATTTAGCTAGGTCCAGTAATAGTTTATATCAAAGATCAGGACACAGAAGACATTATTATAGAGACAGTATTTTCAGTAGTTACTAAAGAAGCAATAAACTATATATAGATTATTAGGATTTTTAAAGCCAAAAATAGCAGAGATAGAAATAGCAGTAATAGTATCAGTTATTAATATTATATAGTTAGTAATAAGTTTTATATAGCCCAGATTAGTTATTATATTTACAGATCTGTTTATAGGATTTAATCTATTCTATTTATAAGCAGTCTAGCCCGGCACCCGGATATTCAGATCTGTTCAGTCCACAAAGCATGGATTATATTAGGGTTATATTATCTATATTATAGAACAGTAACAGCAGAGCAGTGCCGATATCTAGTAGCAGGCATATATAGCAAAGGAATCAGTTAATAAAAGAGATATTTATCAAGCCCAAGAGATTATAGTAGTATGGGCAGTTTTTATTTCCATAATCCAGAGACTATATCAAGATATTTAATATGGTTTAGATTAATAGATAGAAGTTTATTATTATCAAGATTTATCATATATCAGGATTAGTTAGTATATTAGGGTTTTACAGTATATCAGAATTTAAAGAATTGATCAGGTTAACAGAATCCAGGCATGGGAGGTTGAGACATAAGGGTTAGATAGCCACATAACATTAGAGTATTTAAGTATATTATGGGGTTTATATCCAGCCAGGTTAGTAATAATACATATATTAATCATAGCCCTGTCAGTACAGTCATTAGCCACAGTGTTTACCGGCATTTCAGAGTGTATACAGGATAGTAAGCAGATTAGAAAGGGTTTAAAGCAGAAACAGCCAGGATACTAGAAGAGCACCACCTGTTATTATATTGTTTTATTGGTCACCCGGGAGATATATAGTATTGGAGCAGTGCAACAAACAGCCATTGTTATAATAGATTATCCAATAGAATTAATTTCCATTGATATATATATATAATATGATATGCCATAATCCCATCCAGAGAACAATATATATATTTATATGAAGAGATACAAATATGATTATATATAGACAGATACAGATTCACAAGGATTTGAATATATAAGGGTCTAAATTAGACTTGTTAGGCCCAGCCCAAGAAACCCGGCCCAACCCGGCCCAACCCGCCAAGAAATGGGCTGGGTTTGTGTATACAAAAGTCCATGCCGGGCCGGGTTATTGGCTACCCCGGCCCACGGGCCGACGGTTTAACCCACGGGTCATATACGGCAAGCCAGTGCAGCCAACTATATAAATTGCAGAGATATATCAGACTGTATCTAATTCTTAATACCAAAGTAGTTTAGTGTAAATACAGATATTAAGGCAGAAGCTACTAAAGATATAAGTAAATAAAATTCTAATTAAGTTAGAATATATAACTCTAAAGGAAAAATACTAAGTCTGATTAAAAGCCTAATATTGGGTATTATATATCCAATAACTGGCAAGAGTATAATAATTTATAGCCTGAGCTCTATATCTTGACTGTCGCTAATAGCCTAAAGTCTCTAGTCCCTATATATTATCTTTACTATTATCTTTATGGAACTGTGCATGCTCCTTCTCTATTGGTGTTGAAGACTGAATATTAGGTATTTCAGGGATATCTTTATCTTCAATATAATCCTTATCCAGTAGATTAAACAGATTCTCTTCAGGATCCCCAGAATTATTACTATCACTGATATATTCAAAGTAATCCTTATCACCCGGTTGTTTAAGGTAGTTATAGATATCTGATATATTATTACTCTCTTTCTTCTCAATTCGGCAGTCTTCCCTTAACTGAAAGTGATCTGCCATAAGAAGTATTATAAGTCTATGAATAGTTTTTGGATTGAGGCAGCTTTGGCAATAGTAACAGATATCATGACTGGTATTAAAAAGAGATTTAATATTAACTTCTGACACTATAACTGATAAGAAGTCGCGGGCTATAATTAAGAGTATTGGAAACTATTACTAGTTTAAATACCAATACTCTAAAATATCTTGAGAGACAGTGCCTATTCTAACTTAGTTAGAATTTAATATAGCAGTGAACTAAGAATATACTCTTATTTAAATAGATCTTAACTTCAGTAAATAAATTATCTTAGCAGATTATAGTAATTCTTCTTTTCTTAATAAAATACTGGCAGACTTAATTAAATTATGATATCTGATATAACAGAACTGTATTAACAGTAATATAAGGATGCCTCTTCTTGTAAAACTAAAAGATATTAATAAATTATTTCTAATAATAAGCTTTCTAGTTTATTTCTTCTCTCTTTCAAGAAGTAGTGGTAAAATATTTAAGCTTAGAAGATAAATCTAAAATTATTATAACGGCAAAGACATTACCTTGGGTATTATAAGTCCGGCTATAATAAGTACTTAACTTATGATAAGCAGTCTTAAGCCCCTGCTGAATCTGCTATTTCTAAGTAAGTTATTTCCGCTTTAATATCTTAATAGAGAGCTCCAGATAGGTAAAAAGGGTATTATAAACAGTAAAAATACTCTGAGCTGACAGGCTGTGCTAGCAGGATAGAGCTAATATCAAAAGATAAAATAGTGCAAGAAGTTTATAAAGATATTTAAGCTGGCACTATTACTGGGCAGTAAGAGTAAAATAGCAGACTGATATACTTGATATATCATGCATAAAAGTATCTACAGTATTCTGGAGATATAGAACATAGTAAATTATTAAAAAGATTGAATTTTAACGCATGTAACAGTCAAGGAGTAAAAGAATTGGCACAGTAGTTATATTAATGCTAGCCTGAATCTTTTAGAATATCTCTTGTTATTGTGGGCTAGCATTGATATACTGTACAGTTTTGTAGACCTTAATCTAACTTAGTTAAATTATAGTAAACACAGAATATAAGGATATATCTTCTTAAGAGTAGAGAGTAAATCTTTACTATTAATATACTAAGTCTCTGAATTATTTTATAAGAGCTGGATATTATTATTCTTTATATTTATCTTAATCTTTTTCAGAAGACTTTACACAGAAAGTTGTATTATATGCGCTAGGCATGGAATATATATTGGTATTAAAAGTAGAGAATAAATCTTCTGGTCAAAAATAGAAGAGCTAAATAACCAGAAATCCTGAATACCTTAGTAAAGAATGCGGGATAGCTCAGCTATAAGGGTTAAGTTATTACTGACATTATCAGTAGTAACTACAAGGATTTAATAGTTAATTAAGCTTCTATAAAGTACTTGAGTAACTATATTAGTAAGATAAGAACCTTGATAAGTATCTATAATATACTTAAATCCAAGTAATATCTCCTTGTACTTAAAGTCTGGAATAATAAAGTAGCCAGTAATAGCAAGGAATTCTATCAAGCAACTTCAAGGCACGAAGCACACAACAACGGGGCGGCTAGCCATTGTCACAATACATCAAATGGTAGAGCCAGATCCCAACTA
>NW_022474793.1:0-24434 GCF_009176365.1 Aspergillus alliaceus
AATATATATAAAAAATAAACTAGAAATAGATTTAATATATCTTAATAATAATACTAAATTATATTATAAGCTAATAATATATATAGATCTCAGTAATTATTTATATATATTAGATCTAAGCTAAGAATAGTATAAATATTTACTTTATTATATTATCTTTTACAGAACTTATTTATAATAAAATTTCTAAAAAAAATTTAGTAGTAAGTATACTGCTTATTTATTAATAAATAAGCTATAGAATATAGAGAATAAAGATTAACTACTTTAGTATATAGATTATTTATACTCTATATATTCTAAGCTTAAGCACTATCTTAAGAATAAGTAGAAATTATAGATTCTTACTAGGATTACTTCTAAGATATCTAAAATACTAATTAAAGATTAGTAATATATACTAAAGTATACTGGTATTAATAAAAGTAGTTATTTTTAAGATAATAATTTTATAGAATAGAAAATCTTATTTTTAGCTACAGTACTTAAGTATTATTTATTTTTGTTCTATAATAAGTATATACTAAAAATATATTAGGCTAAAATAATATATAAATAAGATATTTTAAAAGAATATATTTAGTTTAGAGAAGACTATTTCTTCTATATAGAGAAACTAAAATAATATAAAGTATTAAGAAATATATATAAAATATAAAGATATATCTTTAGTATATATACAGTATATCCAGTATATATATTTATATTATATAGATTAATAAAAATAAAAAGTAGCTAGATACTACTAGTATAATTTATTATTATTTTTTAATTCTATAAATCTATATAATATATTACAGCCCCATGCTCAGTATATACAGGATATAGATTAAGATAATACTATTTCTTTAGCTAATATAGCTACTAGAGTTACTATTATAATATTTACATATAGTATCTACCTTTAGGGGCCGGAATCGCCATATTCGGCCATCCTTGTGGCCGTTTTGGGCGACTTTGGCCCCGGGAACTATACCAAAAAGGGAAACTATGCCTGCCGCTTTACGTGGCTTCGGGCGGCCAAAAATACGCCATTCATTTTGTAACGGTATTACACACGCAGGTGGACCCACTTAGATGAAGCCTAGTGCCACAGTATGTACACATTGAACAGAGGAGACATTATGCTAAGACCACAGTGACCATAAATATCTCACCCTCCAGGACCTAAATAAATGGCCGCAATGTATTCTCTGAACATTCTATCCACTTCTACTTGCTCGCATCTTACACAATGACATTCTCAGGCCTTCCTCGGAGTAGCACCAAGCGACAGGAAAAGAATCAGGGCCGCAAGTCCTATCTCTACTATGCTGAGCGCCGGAAAGCACATCTTGCCAATGGATTTACACTCCCTCAGTGTGCCCCGAGAACAAATATATCGTCTGCCTCTGTACGAGGGAAATGGCTTCGGTAAGGGTTGCCAGCTTGTTCCTGGTCCTGAGCTGATCATCTCTAGGTTCTGCTCGGAGGCTCGCCTCAACCCGGATGCCTTGCTTCAAAACCTAACTTCAGCCGATGTCAAGGCCTGGTTTGACTGGATCAAGGTAAACTTTCATGGCTCAATCAAAGCTCACAGCGCCCTCGCAACCTATTGGAGGACTCTCAAGAGGCTTTACTTCATGACAAATTTGAAGACAATGGGCGAATTGATGGAGAAAGACTGTATCAATGTAAGCGGCACTTGTTCCTAAGCCTGAAATGAGCAATCTTTCTAACCTAAATATAGTACATGAATATTGTCAGTAAGGAGATGGGCCTGCGCAAACACCCACTACCTAAGCCTACCGAGCAATCAGTCGACCTTCTCCATTTCCAGACCACTCATATTGTTCACTGCGATGCAGTATTCGCCGATGAGAAGCAACGCCTCTACCATATGGCGGGCCTTAATTTATCCAGCATTACTGCCTGTCGAGCGGTTTCGCTATTTGATACTCGGTGTCCTATCAACATTCAACCGGACGGCAGCGCGCCTGTTTTCACTGAAGGCAAGGCGACTGACGATGAGGCGTTGCTGCTACAATCTGGCAGTCAAGACCGGGGCTCTCTCAGCGATTCTGGCTATGAAACAAACCAGAGTAATGGCTTTTGCGAGCTAGGCGACGATATATCCGATAAAGTATCTTCTGACAGTTCTCTTTCTGACTTAGAGAGTGACGTTGATTCCATGTCAGACTGTTCTAGCGTGACAGATGATGGCTATCTTGCTGGTGATAATAACACTGGCACTATTCTCTGGAGACATGTTGATTTCTGCATAGTCAGAAACCCTGTGCCCGGGTGCCCGAACATCCTCGCTGCCACTGTGACTCTACTCCATACCAAGGGAGAGGATCGCAAGCCTCGAATGTAAGCAACAGTTCTCAATATCATTGGCCACCATGTTACTTACCCGATATAGAAAGAGATTTGTGATCGAGCATGAAGAAAACCTGATCTTTGACTTACTGTCACAGCTCCTGGCTCTCGCCTGGCACGACCGCATTTTTGCCGCAGATCATAGAGATGTAGAGGACATATACACTTTCCCGATCCCTCCACATCGAAGGGGCATGAAATTGAAGGTCAAGAGCGAATACTTAGATAAGCCGATCTTTCGTGAGCCAGAACACACCTCAGATGGTTACAGAACATCAGATTCCCAACCGCTCAAGTCCCAAACTTGGAGCCGCAATCTCAAACGGACAGGAGAGAAGTCTGGCGAGGAGCAAAACCTAACCCAGAAAGTGCTTCGGCGTGGCGGCATCAACGCTATCAACAGTACGATCCTTTCTCCCGCTAGATCAAGAGCGACAACTAACCAACATACTCGGAACAGACAAGGCGCCAGCCTCGGTTCGGGATCAGGTTGCTGATCATGAATCTAATGCTGTTAAATATTACTTGAATGAAGTAGTAGACTTTGACACTGCCGCTGCGTTCCATCAGCGGCCATCAAATGAAGCGGTGCAGAGGGAGTTCCGATCGGCAACCCTCCTGGCAGACAATACCGCTCCTCTGGGTTTGACAGACAAACATAAACGCCGCATCGCTAGGGACCCTGAAGTTCGGCGCCTGCGGAGAGTCTGTCGATCTCTCACTGAGGCTATCCGTCAGAGCAAGTACCGAACCGTGAAAGGAGCTAAGGGTACCAAAATCGGGGAGAAAAAGAGGCGAGCGGATGCGGAACTGAATAGCAAGCTCGCTGAACTGCGACAGAAGGCAAAGGAGATGAATCGACGACGGCATTTCCGAAATACAGACACCGTTCTTTTCAACCAGCGGTATGAGAATGGCCCGCAGCCACAGGAGAGTGAGGTCCTGGACCGCTCTCCCCATCACTACCAGATTCCGGAACGCGCGGAGCTCGTTGACTTACTTTTCTACACCCCGCCCGCGGAGACAGAGGAAGACGCTTTTCTTCGTCGGTTGAGGTATATTCGCCTTCTAGTCCGGTGGCAGTGTCGGAAGGAAGCACCCCGTAGGGGGAGGCAAGCGGCAGTTGCGACCATGCCCCAACCGCAACCATCTCCAGCATCCCCAACAGTCAACACTATCCCAGAGAAATATGACCCATTACAGTGTCCGTTTTGCCTGGCAGACCAGAGGCTACCACCTCTTAATCGTGAAAAGAAGAAGAGCAAAATTAATAAGCTTTGGGATCATGTGGAGAATCTGCATAGGGAAGAACTCGCAGCATTCGATTCTGGCACACAATGCTGTGGATTATGCGGTATGAGAAGCGTCGATTTCATCCCTTCTAGTGTGCCTGCTTTCAAAAATCATACCCAGGCCATCCATGGAATCCGGCTTCGGGCATGACATGTGCCTTCCCTCAGAATGTCATTGTTAGCCAACTTCCTGGTATCGAATACAGTGGATGGAAGGATAGATGGATGGTTTCATTTACTCTGACCTCTCCCAAATTTAAAGCGATATACAGGCCGCCACAACTATAACAATCATTGCATCTCTATTGTACATACACCTATTTCTTACGGGCGAACTTCGTGCCTCGCTCGGGCTCTGTGTCGGCTGTTTGCCTCGGGTTCATACGTTTCAATGGAAAACAGGAGACAAGAAAGTAATAAGCAAAGTGGACTCTGGAGATAATGGAAATCAAAGTATATTTTGAAATTTGACTGCGCTCCGTAATATCACATGATTCAAATGACTATATCCTGACCTGCCTAAATTAGCTCGAGTGTCCTAAATATGGACTGTTAAATTGCTGCCTAGCTAGCTAGATATGATTACTACTTTGGGCTTAGCACTGCCAACAGTCCTACTTTGCGTACACTCGCTCTTTAACTTATAGAAAAGCAATGTTCCGCATGGTCTCTGTTTGGCTTGTATCATTGTGTATATCTTCTGAATTATTTTGATATGAAGGTGCAAGTGCGGTATCATGATAGCCAGATTTAAAATGCATGAAGCGCCCCTGTCGTGTTTTATGCAGATAACCAACTGTTGATGTGGCTTGCCTAGCTTCTGTTGTCTTCCAAGGTGCCAATGCCCCGCTCTGCGGCTGAACACTGCAGCACCATCTCGAACTCATATCATCCTCCTACTTCATTCTACGGGTTCTGGGTCTAAGTACGCCTCTTACTTTTGCCAACAACTCTCCTGCTTGTTAGAAGAATGTTTTCTGTTAGATTCACTGAAAGCAAGTATTAACTATCTAACTTTGCCGAGAAGCCTTTCCATCTGAACACACCTGCCTGGCGCCGATTGCTTTCCAAGTCCGCCTGCGCCCTCTTAAAATCCTTGCGTTACAAGCTATCTCATCCTTTCGCCATATCTCCAGAGATGGCTACCGAGTCCAGGTCTCATAATGACTACACTGTGGGATGGATCTGTGCGCTGCCTAAGGAGTTAATCGCAGCTGCGGCGATGCTCGATGAAACGCATCAGGATCTCCCTAGGCAACCCAATGACCACAATGCCTATACACTCGGGCGTGTTGGCGTGCATAACGTGGTTGTAGCCTGTTTACCGAAAGGCGAGATCGGTAACAACAATGCAGCAACGGTCGCGACTCGGATGACCTCTACTTTCCCATCGATCAAATTTGGCTTAATGGTCGGTATCGGTGGGGGTGCTCCCAAGTCTGTCAGGCTTGGTGATGTTGTTGTCAGCACACCAATGGATGGGTTTGGCGGAGTTGTACAGTGGGACTTTGGGAAAATGCAACAAGGGGGAGCTTTCAAACGAACAGGTGCATTAAACCGTCCTCCTACTGAGCTGCTAACTGCCTTGACAAAGTTAGAGAAGGAACATACAATGAAAGGTTCTAAGGTACCTCAGTATCTTGAGGAGCTCAAGAAGAACTGGCCTAGGTTGGCACCAAAGTATACAAAGTCTGCGTCAATGAAAGATGTTCTTTTTCGGCCAGATTGCTATCATATCCAAGAACCTGATATTTACGACGTCGGCACTTCCGACAATGCTGTGGAGGAGGGTGGAGAGGAGGAGGATGATGAGATATATCCTTGCATCAACTGTGATCAGACAAAAATCATCCGCAGAAAGCCGCGGGATATGCGTGTGCATTACGGCCTAATAGCCTCAGGCAATCAAGTTGTTAAAGATGCAGCATTCCGTGATGAGATCAATGCAAAGTTGGGTGGCAAGGTACTTTGCTTTGAAATGGAGGCAGCAGGACTGATGAATGACTTCCCCTGCATTGTCATTCGAGGTATCTGCGACTACGCGGACTCCCATAAGAACAAAGATTGGCAGGAGCATGCAGCGGCTGTGGCAGCGGCATTTGCCAAGGAACTCCTCTTACTGGTGCCGGCGCAGGAAGTGGAGCAGATGCCTACAATTAAAAGTAAGGTTCCATCAACCTTCTAAACATTTGCTTGGTCTTTCAATATCAGTATATGAGTGGCGCCGGTAGGTTTTGATTTTAATGCTGACTGCTGCGAGCAGAATTATTACTGGCAGTAATTAGCTGACAGGAATAATACAAATATTATGTTCAGGGCTGTGCATTTCTAACAAGTTGTAGTACTGCTAGGAATTGAGAATCAACTCAAAGGAGTATCAAATACCGTCAATGAACTTCGTTCCCATCAACAAGACCAGGAGTATCAAGCGGTTATTGATTGGCTTACCCCGGCAAATTATGCTCCTCAGCAAAATGACTTTTTCGCCCGACGACACGAAGGAACTGGCGAATGGTTGCTGAAGTCAAATGAATTCCGGAAGTGGGTTACACAAAGCAAACAGACTCTATTCTGTCCAGGCATGCCAGGAGCCGGTAAAACAATCATAACATCTATTGTTGTGCATCATCTCCACACTAGTTTCGGAAATGACCCTGCCGTCGGCATCGCATACCTATATTGCAACTTCCGGCAACAGCACGAACAAAGGGCCGCTAATCTCATTGAGAGCCTATTGAAGCAATTAGTGCAGGGCCAGTCTTCTATACCTGAAATTGTGAAGGACCTTTATGGCCATCATAAACCTAAAAAAACTCGTCCTTCACTAGATGAACTTCTAAGTATACTGTACCGCGTCACAGCTCTTTATTCAAGGACTTTCATAATCATCGATGCAATGGACGAATGCCAGGTTTCTCACGAAGGCCGAGAAATGTTCCTGCGGGAGATCTTCAGTCTTCAGGTGAAGGCTAGGGCGAACATTTTCGCAACATCGCGATTTATCCAGGAGATTGAGGAGAAGTTTAACAAAAGTATCAAGCTTGAGATTCGTGCCAGAGATACAGACGTGCGGAAGTATCTTGATGAGAAACTGCGGAATTTCCCATCCTCAGTACTAGAGCACCATTCTCTCCAGGCGGAGATCAAGAACGCGATCGCTAAGGCAGTTGATGGAATGTATGTACCATCCTAAGGATATTGATTAAGCTGTCTAATATTAACTAGGTTTCTTCTCGCGCAGCTCTATATTGATTCTCTAGTCTATAAGACAACAACTAAGGCGATAAAGCTTGCACTTAGAGAGTTAGAGATAAAAACCGAGGTCCCAAATAATAATAAGAAGTCCAAAGCATTGGATCACGCTTATAAGCAAGCTATGGTACGAATTAAAGGTCAGGTGCCAGAACACCGAGAGCTTGCCAAGCAGGTCTTATCATGGATTGTGTGTTCCAAGAGGCACCTGACATCCTTAGAACTTCAACACGCCATAGCTGTTGAAGTGGGTGAGCCTGAACTCGATAGGGAGAATATTGCAGATATCGGACTTATAGTCTCTGTTTGCGCTGGCTTGGTCATCATTGACAGCGAGAGTGGCATCATCCGCTTAGTTCACTATACAACACAGGAATACTTTGAGCGTACCTGGCAGACCTGGTTTCCCGATGTTCACACTTATATCACGGAAATATGTGTCACCTACTTGTTATTTGAAGACTTTGAAACTGGATACAGCCCAACGAAAGACGCTTTGGCAGAGAGATTAGAATCAAATGTTTTTTATTCCTATGCCGCACAATACTGGGGACACCACGCCGGCAAGTCTTCCGTTGAAGGGGAAAGGTTGATTTTGGATCTTCTTCAGAGTGCGGCCAAAGCATCTGCTTGTGGGCAGGCTATGCTATATAATGGATATTATAATGGTGAAAATAAGATAACAGGTTTGCACCTCACTGCGTATTTCGGGCTTTGGAGATCTATGTCAGCCCTTCTCCAAAGGAATGCCGACACTGAGGCGAGGGATAGTTTGGGCCGCACCCCGCTCTTATGGGCAGCGGAGAATGGCCATGAGGCGGTGGTGAAGCTGCTGCTGGAGAAGAATGCCGACATTGAGGCGAAGAATAGGTCTGGCCGCACCCCGCTCTCATCGGCAGCGGGGAATGGTCATGAGGCGATGGTGAAGCTGCTGCTGGAGAAGAATGCCGACATTGAGGCGAAGGGTAGGTCTGGCCGGACCCCGCTCTCATGGGCAGCGGAGAATGGCTATGAGGCGGTGGTGAAGCTACTGCTGGAGAAGAATGCCGACACTGAGGCGAAGGATAGGTCTGGCCGGACCCCGCTCTCATGGGCAGCGGTGTTTGGTCATGAGGCGGTGGTGAAGCTGCTGCTGGAGAAGAATGCTGGCATTGAGGCGAAGGGTAGGTCTGGCCAGACCCCGCTCTCATGGGCAGCGGTGTTTGGTCGTGAGACAGTGGTGAAGCTGCTACTGGAGAAGAATGCAGGCATTGAGGCGAAGGGCAGGTCTGGCCAGACCCCGCTTTCATGGGCAGCGGGGAATGGTCATGAGGCGGTGGTGAAGCTGCTGCTGGAGAAGAACGCCGACACTAAGGCGAAGGATATGTATAGCCGGACCCCGCTCTCATGGGCAGCGGAGAATGGCTATGAGGCGGTGGTGAAGCTGCTGCTGGAGAAGAATGCTGACACTGAGGCGAAGGATATGCATGGCCGGACACCGTTCTCATGGGCAGCGGAGAATGGCCATGAGGCGGTGGTGAAGCTGCTGCTGGAGAAGAATGCCGACACTGAGGCGAAGGATAGGTCTGGCCGCACCCCGCTCTTATGGGCAGCGGAGAATGGCTATGAGGCGGTGGTAAAGCTGCTGCTGGAGAAGAATGCCGACACTGAGGCGAAGGATATGTATGGCCGGACCCCGCTCTCATCGGCAGCGGGGAATGGTCATGAGGCGATGGTAAAGCTGCTGCTGGAGAAGAATGCAGACACTGAGGCGAAGGATATGTATGGCCGGACCCCGCTCTCATTGGCAGCGGGGAATGGTCATGAGGCGGTGGTGAAGCTGCTTCTGGAGAAGAACGCCGACGTTGGGGCGATGGATGATGAGTATGGCCGGACCCCGCTCTCATGGGCAGCGGTGTTTGGTCATGAGGCGGTGGTCAAGCTGTTGATCCGAGAGGCAGTCTTCTAGGTTGCCAGGAGAATATTATAATTTTACCTCTTATTGACCCTTCTTTTGTGTTTCACTTAGCAGTTTCCAATATGCTTTCTTCTATTTCTAGTCTCTATTTAAAAGGAGAGTCTGGGATGAGTGTCACTAGAAAACACAGTTGGTCACAACTCAACCTCTAGTAGCAAATGTGAGCATTAGTCACAAACCTCAATGCGCTAGTTGGAAGTGAAAAGATCTGAGAGGATTATTATATGACCTTGGCTTTGAACCCCCTGCAAAAGACAGAGAGTGTCATCATCCTGAATGGACTTTGCTGAAGCTTGGAATGTCTATTGAGTACCCCATGCGCTCTTATAACTTAGTGGCATCAGTGTAGAATTGAAGTTGATCTGCATATATTATATATTATATTGAGAACTACCGCCTTTGGCTAAATTTATTTAATCCAATATATATCCCTTGCCTTTCATTATAGATAACTCCGTATGTTGCCAAGTCTCCACTGAATGGATTTCTGGGAGAATATATGCAATGATCCGCTGTAACAGTGTGTGCTATGGGAGCTTGTAGTTGTGTGATAGGCCAGATTTGTTAAGGTTATCAGAGCTCATGTGAAGTAATGCATACACCTTGTTGTGTTTATTAATAGCCTTAGTGTGATACATGTAAATCAGTTCACCTGAAGACAGTGTTCCTTGTGAATGTATCATATATTGAGGTCGGAAGATTGCTCCCCTCATAAGGTAGGTTATTGAGCAAATCAGACTGCCTAAACCGGGATGAACCTTATAAGAAAGGTGCAATCCCCAATCCCTTCAGGCCTAAAGAAAAGACACATCCATTCATCTTGACAGGACCAACCATAACAATAATAGATTGTGCAGCATTAATCTCCTGAAGGAGTTGCTTTAACTGTTCAGTAAGTTCTATAGGAATTGCGAAATATTTCTTACCCTAATTCACTGAAACCAGGGTCATTGTAGTAGCATCAAAACAACAGCACGAAGGTTGGCACCATAGAGCTGATGAGCAACAAAGATGAAGCCCAAGTGTTCATAGGAACATTCATCCCTAAAAGGGGCGACGCAATTTGTCTCAGAAAGCCAGTGTTATCACCCAATCAATATAACCGGTTTCAAAATAGCACCAAAAAATTTGAAAGAAAAGCCACCATGCTAAGAAATGCACAACTGGATGAAAATGGTGTTGCAAAATCCTTTCCATTCAGAAATTAGTGCGTGTGTAGGAAAGCCAGAAACTCTGTCATTTTCTTGCCCGCAGAGGATATGGTATCCTCAACCCTCCAGGGAAATTCAATTCGCTGGGACGCCAGGGCCTTCTGATCTTCGTCGTAGGCACATATTAATTCATCTCTTTCGAGAAGGCTACCATCCAAAATTGCCTGCCAAAGATTGCTCTTGATCTCTCCAAGCAAGATGTATTTTACCACAGGCTCCAGCGAATGGAGCATGCGAACGCTTCCTGGCCGCGTATTCAAAGATAATGTAGCGAGAGCATGGATTTGGTCAATTTTAAATCCCTTACTAGACCTAAGAATGTACGTTAGCTGAGCCACTGTGGGTATTTTAAACCACGAACATGGTACGTATCAGATCGTCTGGAACAAGCCAGAGGCCAACTCCCAGTGTCGCTCCAACCATCCACCACCAATTTCCACGTCTGGCATAAAAACCGGAAATCTTATTGCGGCGGCTTTGCAAGCTGTTTGGTAGACGGGGATCGTCTGGGTAGGCAGCGAGTATACAATTAAGAACAGAGCTCACGTTCGGCTTGAAGCCGGGGCAATATTTGTCCGGGTGTTTACAGAGCTCATAGTAGTTGAGGCTAAAGAAGATTAGTGCAAAGCGTTCAGTGATAGGTTGAAGAGTCTTCGTCTTTTCTTGGCTATCAAGCACTCGGAGGTAGTTCACCGCTCCCTGTATACCTTTCCATACAAGGGGAAGTCCAAGTCCGTGCAGATTATGCGACAGATTAATTTCCCACTTTTCCAAGATAGGTTCTAGCACAGCAACAGGATCCTGTGTGAAAAATAGCGGCTCCACCTCAAGGATTTCTTGGATCTCCGTCTCGCTAAGTGGCACAAGTGGCGTGCCCTTTTTCGCAAATTTACACGACCGTAACAACTGAAATATTGTCGTATTTAAGTTTATCGCATCCAGTGTTGTCCGTCGTTGCCTTGGCCAACTACTCATCGACCCTGGGGAATGTACTTCACCTGCTTGGTAATTACCCAAACTATAATTATACCTTTTGTATGGATCAAGCTCGATACCTGCTTGTTGGGGAGAGTTCACAGTACCCGATGGTGTGGATGGCTCATTGACTTGGGGCGAATGAACATTAGACGTAGAGGGCGAGAGCCCAGGGGTTGTACCCATAGATCCCGTGGGTACGGCGGCAGGGGCGGGGCAACAGGCACCAATACGGATTGTATTCAGCAACAGGGGAGAAGACACGTTCCGTTGTAAGCTGTCATTATAATTCAATAAACTTTTGAAGTCGTCACTGATAACTGGGGGATAGTTCGGGAGACTGGACAGTGGTATGGCATCGCTAGTCTGCAGGGAGGGGTCTGAGGAAGAAGGTGGGGTGGGTTGTGTGAGGTTTGTACTATCAGTTCCTACAACAAGACAGCATAGTTAGACAGTCTGAATGAGAAGGATATGAAGAGTAGGGCAAGAACAGCCTTTACCCAAAGAGCTATCCTTGACGACCTCTTCTTGTATCATAAAGCTTCTCACATAGTCAAGAGCTTTGAGCCTTCTAAAAAGGTCGGCCACCTGGAATCTCTCCAGCTTTCCCAACTCCTTCATATCGATTCTGAGGTCTTTAACCAACTAGTACAGTGTTAGGATCATACCAGTACACCTCAGATTTGACCGCCTAACCTGGCGAAGTTCATGCTTGGTCAGAATGTCTGCATTTACACCTTGGTCGGGCTCCTGTGACCATAATGAGTTACCATCGATACCTAAGGAAAGCGAACGCACCACTATGCTGACCATGACCCAGTACATGTCCTCACAACTGGCTGAGCATGTTGAAGAGATAATCTTTTCTTCAGTCCAGAGCATGTGCCATCCAATAGATCCCCCAGCCTCAGCCTGCTCCAGCAGATCGATTCTCTGTATATTATTCAATCGTCCAATCCGCTCTAGTTTCTCACCAATGTTATGGAGCAACTGGGCTAGAGTGAGAATCAATCATAAAATTGAAGAGGATATACTCACGTCAAAATATGCAATGGTATCCAAACCAGTCATGTGCTTCCGATCGGTCTCCAAGACGAAAAATGAGCGGATGAAGCATAGGGGCATGGTGACACTTACCGGGACACCGACCGTGAGAAAGACCATGTTTAGGGGATCAGGTCCCAAAAATGACCGAAAATTATAAATAAGGAATAGAGGAGGACAGGAAAAGAAGGTGACTCGGGCTATTAATGCAAATGACACCATACAGTGGGCAACGAGGGAAAGAGAGGCAGCGGGCGGACGCTGAGAGGACAGGTTGGGATAATAGCATCGTGGAAAGCAAGAAAACAGGCTAGATTTTATAGGGGATGGGGGAGCCGAAATCAGCGTCTGAAAGAGAGGGTGGTGAAAGTGGCCATAATGGTTAAAAGTGTCCAAAAAGAAAATGAGCAGTCCTAGGAGCTGAATATTGCAAAATCATGGTCCTGGGGCAGAAGTCAAATGATCAGCATCAACCCACCTGCTGGCTGGCCGGCCCATCATTGGATCGGTTCCTGCTTTCAGATCAGAATAAAACACCAAAAATACAAACAAACAATGTTCAGTAGAATTTAAAACATAAATTACAGCTTGAGTTCTGTTACCCCCTCCCACTTCTTAATGTATAAAATATGACACTAGTCATATTTTGATTGCTACCTCCGGTATTTTATTTTAAATTCATGGGGCATTCATTGTAACAGAACAAAACCACCAGGAATTTGGCAAGGATAGAGCAGTCCAGGTCAGGAAGAGACCAACAAAAATACCACCAGTGGTAATGTCAGCATGCGAAGCAGATGGCTTTTATAAATTAAGACGGCCTCAACATCTTGAATTATAAGATTTTCAAATAAATTCATCTCGCCAAAAAATTACGTGATGTCCAAGAAATCTTCGTGGGTCAAGAAGCGTCATTCAGAGACTGCTCAAGCAAAGGCGCAACAACGACATAGACGTAAGAGGGGCCTTTTCAAAAAGGCAGCAGAGTTCTGGCGTGAATGCGAATCCGAAGTCTTCCTGGCTGTTCAAGTCCGGAAAACTGGGCAGATGCATATTCTTAATTCATCCTCACGGAGCCAATGGCTTCATACATTGGCTAACCTGGTATGCCCAATCAAGTTCCTCGTCCATCATCTAAAACTTACATAAATAGACTTCGTGCTTTCCTCTCCCAATCCAGGAGACAATGGAGGATATCATACCCCAGATTTGCGAGCGCTCGTCAGATCGGAGAGGCGAAAAAGCATCTACTGGTAATAAAGGCACAACATGACCTAGGACACTGCTCATTGATTGCCACCCTTGTTTGTCTACATTATTCATATGTACTTTGAAAATAGAATCTACAACAGAGTGATTGCAATTTATACTGGGATAGAAGGTCTCTAGTATTCTCACACCCTGCGGCCTCAGTAGCGCTAACTATTTCAAGTTAAGCAATGTCTTCCATCAAGCTAAATGTTATTGGAAGTTGGGCAAAATAGTTCCCACCCACAGGGCAAATTTGATACATCACCCTGTTGGATATAGCAGGTGCCCATCTTTAGATCTATTCGCTCGTATTGGAACTCATTAAGGATAGACTAAGCGCCAGCCAGCTTCCTGTTCCATGTCATGCTCTCTTTTAATTGTCGCCATTTTCCAGAATTTATAAAAAAGAGCCAAGGCCAGCGAAGCAGTTGAAGAAAGGGCGGTTACAATCACTGTTAACAGAGACATGATGGACCATTTTCCATCTTTCGCAGTATAAATATTAACCATTGTCGTGAGAAGTCCAGCAGCTGCATTCAGCGAGGTCGGTCTGTTCAATCAGTTAGCAACAACACTCTCATGCCTCCCAAAGCTTACATAAATAGCCGGTTAATAAGCCACAAGTAATTATGTCTCCAGCGAAGAAAGAGAAAGGCCATAAGGCCTGCGCCGATAGCAAGCAAAGAGCATGCTATGCCCACCAACGGTGGATTTTGGATAGTATCGACGATAGCCCTCTCTGCATTATTCCCGGCCAGTCCATTTTTCATGGTATCGGATCTTTGAAGCGTCGTGAATGTCCCGGGAATAACGAGATAGCCAGCCAGCAATATCCAACCAGCGAAACTAGAAAGAAAGTTGAAGCTCCAGTGAATATCAGCAAGCTCACGAAGCATGCTTTCATATTGGGTATCCACTATCAAGTTTGTAGCTTTGCGATTGACCCCCAGTCCTGTACCGCTCGTGCTTTGCGGCACCGCATGTTCACCATCACATGCCTGGCTAACAGGGGCGGCATTTGGTGCAAGTTCCATATTATCCAAGAAGAAGGCAAACTTGGAACATACAAAACAGATGAATTTTAAGAATAAACTGGGATAGGAGAAGGTATAGCCAAGGCATAAGGGTTATTGTTATTGATATAATGAACAATAGATTTAAGTAAGCACCCATATCTCCTCCTAGTCTTGATTGTTGGTTGCCTAATTTATATGTTATTAATTCCATTTACTACTGTCTCACCATCTAATCTTTCCATCAGGAGCTGAAACAGGGTAATATTAAGAGGGATTATTAGGCAGTTAACAATGTTGGTAATCTAGGAGGTCAACACTACAACATGCAGGTTCTTTAAGTTCATGTCTTCTGTTCTATTTGCCGTCTATCTAGCTTAGCCAAAAACGTCCGACTATATTGTGTATCAACATGTACAGTAGATGTTGGTCTGTTGTGTAGGTTTAATGGAATTTCAACATTACTTTCTGCACTATGTGGAAGTTCTCGAGGTGATCATACTGGAGTCAATATATGGACTTATTTTACTCTTGTTTTGCTATGCATTACTGTGTATTGGTAACATCTCTGGATTTAGAAGACTATTATATTTTCCATCCTCCGTAGATATTCACTAAGAGATGGCAAAGTTATTCCCAAACATACTAGCCGTGTTCACGAATACAGTATCTCGGCGCTTATCCAGTCGCTGTGCTCTTCAACCCTACGTTGAAATGCACCGTGTCCTAGCCAATGTACATAGGAGATTGATTGGTCTGAGACACCATGGTCCCGCATTGAATCTCATAAGGGGATGCTTGATCACCGCTTAGCAGCCAACCTTTGAAACCACTCTGGAGGATATTATATAGGTAAACGAGAACCTACCTGCAGAAGTTGATCAACGGTTGTATTGGGTGGTGCAGCTGTAAAGTCATGGACTAGCAAGCCCAGTGTCCCTCTGCCTCCAGAGGTGCCTCGGAGACCAAGGAGCTGTCGCGCAATCTTTAAGATCGAACGGATATCCTTCGACTTTTCTTGTGGGTGGAACTCCCTAGCCATGCTTTCACCAATTTTTGCTGCCATTTGTCAGACCAGGATACTTTAGCCTTTGAGAAGGAGATGGTACTCACCTATTTTGATGTCACCGCTTTCTTGGATGTAGATATCTTCTCCACAAAGAGCTCCATGGTTTATGCCTAGAGTACCATGGATATATTGCAGCGCTTGAAGCATCTATTCCCCCAGTCAGTCAGCTTTTTAAGCTACAGGTGGCTCAAGCGACAAACCTGAAAGCAAATTGTAGCCACTTCAACTTCTCCAAGCTGGAAAGCCGGTCGAAGGTCTTGAATTTCTTTGAGTGAAATGCCTTCCCACTTGTCATAGAAGAGCATCAGAGATTCTTCAGCCACAAATACCTCTTTAAGGTTGACCAGGTGTCTATGTGAAGTTCTCTTGAAGCAATCCATTTTAGGTATGTTACCCCTCGTGGTGACAAGCTTACTGACGAACGAAATAGGCATGTGTTCCGTGAATTCAATGGCATTGATACCGCTCCATGCAGGCTCTAGGCCAATGAAAAGGCGGTCCATTGTTAATGGATTACCATACTTAACAATATCTGTTGCTTCTTCACACATTGTAGGCGTCTCAGCGCGAATTTCGTGCCCTTCCTGAGGCAAAGGCGTTTGGAATGGTGATCCTAAGGGTGGCAAGATTGTGGAACGCATGTTATAATGAGAATGAGCAGTCCCACCCCGGGATAGTTGTTTCGCTAAAGATGAATGAGTACAACTTGGAATTAAATGCAAGGCATGAACTGCCTTGTGCCTATTATAAGTCATGAGGAAAAGTGAAAGAGTTTCTTGAGACAGATCATAGTGGTCAAATCAGATTTCGCTGAACTCCTCCACTGCTCTGAGACTCAAGGTTTGAGGCCCACTTAAACTTGTGTCTTTCCATGAGCTCCTCGACAGTTGTACTGTAGGCCACTGATGACGAGGCCTGGCTCCAATATTACAGCTAGTGATGTTTTGAGTTTTGAATATTGCTTGCCGGACTATATCCCGGTAATTAAACCTTCCCCTGTAATCATTTAATTTCACTGGGTGTATATCACTGGTCCGCGTACGTTATACCGGACAAAGCAAAGCAGGTGTAAAATTCTATATAAGAGTTGATTATACATCATCTCTATAACATCCAGAAGAGAAGTATGCCATACTGGACTGCCCTTGGGATCCTTAAAGGATATAAGCAGGCTTAGCCCTATATTGTCTGTTTACTTGTGCTTTACTACGAGAGGCATAAAACCAGGAACTCCCAGAGCATGTCCCGTCTCTTTCTACACGAAATTAACTTTTAGAATATATGGTTGACTTAGATGGATTTGAAGCTACAGTGCTTCCTGAAATATATTTCCATAGTACTTAAGCAATATGCTCAAACCCGAGTGTCAAGATATATCTAACATAACTATAGTTAGTCTCCACAATGTTATGCGATATGGTTGGTCTGCTCCTTAAGATCACTAACTGAAGAGGGCTAGTTTAAACTTATATCTAGGGTTCAGAATAATATCAAAATGTATATAATGGAAATATATTTTAGGAAGCGCTGTAATGAAGCTTTTCAAGACTCTTGAAGATTCATTTTATGAACACCGTTATGCTGTGGATCATTGATAGATTTGGTGGCAAAACATGCGCAACAATGCGTCAATTACCTGCATTGATAACAATACCACTAGCAGATGTGGTGATTTTCTTAGTCTCCACTAGTGGGGCGGAATCAACCTTTGTAATATACGGGATTGTGGGGCAACGCAATGATACATCCCCACAGTAGTAATGTAACCTCTAATTTTTATTGTAGATTACAGCATTATCGGGAAAATTATGCATACCCCTGCAATTGTACAGAAAACTCCGAAAACTCCACTCCATCCCAAACCATGTATTTTACGGGGTCAATGTTACTACTCCTTATATAGTTGTTCTGTGGGTGGATGTGGTGGAGCTACCAAGCCCTATGAAATTCCACGCATGTATGATCTATTAGCATCACAAGCCCTTCTTATCTGAGTCTTGTATTTTGCTAATAAATATATGCCAGGGTATTTTATCACAAAGGCAGGAAATGCATGGTAAGCTTAGTTAATATCTTATGGCACACAATTTGTTAGTGAGGTAGTGATTATATTTCTTTTGAACTTGCTCTTGGTTTACTTCCATTCACTGTGCGACCGAAAATTGATAGGTAAGGAAAGACAAGCATGATTCTTCCTTGAGTTTTCTTTTTCTTGTTTAGCGAACACTATGCCTAAGCGAGGGTGGCGTGACACAACACTTCCTAGCCAGTTTCCTAAAGATGTGTTTTCTGCGGATAGCATCCAGCAAGGTATTACGGTGGACAAAGAAACATCCGCAGATCTGCTAGCTCCCGCAGCCCCATCCCGAGGCGAGAATATACTCCACCAGATTTCCCATGAGAGCCAGAGCGTCTCACCTGTACCAGAGCCTTCTAACTTGCTGCGAAAACATATATCTGGAGAGGAGATTTGGCATAAGTATCAAAGCTTTTGGGAGTCTGACCAAGCCGGAATAGGTATTGTTGCACATGACAATACGGTTGACCACAATATTGTGGTGATAAAAACTTTCAAGCTCCATGCAGGAAAACAACAGTGTAGCCTATTACGCAAGGTAGCGAAAGACAAACCCTCAAACATTGTTCGCCTCTTGGACCTTTTCCCAAGCAGTCAATCTATACATTTGGTATATGAGTCGCTAGAGACTTCCTTGCATCACATTCAGGCAACCTGTCTCCAGGAGATCACAGAAATTGAACTAGCGATAATCGCGAATGAGGTAAAATAAACATGGTTACCAGTGGTCAAATTTTATTAACGCCCAAACTCAGGTACTTCAAGGCCTTCGGTATATCCATAGAGAGCTGCACATCCCCTATGGGCAACTTTGTCCAAGGAATGTTCTCCTTTCTTACTACAGCTGTAATGTGAAATTAGGTACACATACCCTCCCTCATTGAATTAGGTATATATCTGTATTGACTTTCAATAGCAAACATTGGGGAACCTATCCTGAAACGGCAAAAATGTACTTACGCGGATGATGTAAGGGCAGTCGGCACCCTGTTAGTGCGTCTCAAAGAACCGGGCACCTATCGTCGTAACCCGAAGAGCCTAGAATTAAGGCATCACCAGACAGACATGAGTGATCACTGTAAACATTTCATCCGGGCCACTGCTACTTCCTCTATCAACACCATGATTAATGTAAGTAACACACAGAAAAACGTCAACTACATGCCCTAACCAGCAATTTTCGTACAAAGCATGATTTTCTACTAAAGTCGCCTGGGCCTGGTCGCCTAAGAATATACATATATCGGGCAATGGCCTGCGCGGCAAAATTTCCCTCAAAATAATTGGATCCTTGAGTAGAATTTGATATGGACAGCTATTTATTAGTTACTATCCTGAGCCAATTTATCATCTACATTACATTGCGCCACCTTGTCTTAGTCACTGTTAGTTGTTCATGTTCAAACTAAAAGTAATCGCGGAGCGACCCGAACTTGGGGCGAGCCACGTTGGTAGGCAAGTCGCAACAGTAAGCAAGTCTTGACAGCTGGAGGGTCAGGGCAGCAGGTAGGCCTCGACAGAAGTCAAGCCTGGACAGCAGGTAAGCCTCGACAGCAGGTAAGCCTGGACAGCAGGTAAGCCTGGACAGCAGGTAGGCCTGGACAGCAGTCAAGCCTGGACAGCAGTCAAGCCTGGACAGCAGGTAAGCCTCGACAGCAGGTAGGCCTCGACAGAAGTCAAGCCTCGACAGAAGTCAAGCCTGGACAGCAGTCAAGCCTGGACAGCAGGTAAGCCTCGACAGAAGTCAAGCCTCGACAGCGGGTAAGCCTGGACAGCAGGTAAGCCTCGACAGCAGGTAAGCCTCGACAGCAGGTAGGCCTCGACAGAAGTCAAGCCTCGACAGCGGGTAAGCCTGGACAGCAGTCAAGCCTGGACAGCAGGTAAGCCTCGACAGCAGGTAGGCCTCGACAGCGGGCAGGCCTCGACAGCAGTCAAGCCTGGGCAACAGTCAAGCCTCGACAGTAGGCGAGTCACGACAGCGGGCGAATCATGACAGTAGGTAGGCCTCGACAGCAGGCGGATGTTTAAGCATTAATCTACTTGAAACTACACAATTACTAAAAGGCGATGAAATTATAGTTTCGGAGGTCCCGGTCTCATACCCTGAACGAGACTCTCAGCAGCGAGTCGGTAGGCCGTAGATTGTCACCTTAAATTTTAGGCAAAAATCGCCCGAGTAAGTTATTTATTCCGCCCCTGCCCGCTGGAGACACCACCTTCTGCCTACTAGTCCTCTTTGATTGAAGTTCTGAGGGAAAACCAAGTACTCAACATAGATTATTATACTATTATACAAAAATTCAAATATTAGTGTTCGTTAGTTTCCTCTCAGTTAAGATATGGAGGATCCTCTAAAGGCCCCTAATCAAGATCGGTTTATGAGAGAACTCACTACATTCTTTCGTGGCTGCGTTAAAGTCAGATTTCGGTACCTGTGTTTCCCTAATCCTCTTTTTGGAGCGAAAGTGTTCGATATAAGAAATGTCCGCAAGTTAGAGGAGAAATTCAAACAAAACCAACTGGCACGGCTAGAACCAAGGCACTACCTTTCCGGCATAATAAGTGATGAGCTGTTACAGCAAGCTGTTGTTCAATCAGGTCTATCTCCGGAAGACCTCATGTTAATTTCTGACCCCCCTCTCTTATCATTACCGGATGGCTGTCAGTTGGATTGTTTATATGGGAAGCACCGTGTACAGGCCGCAAACGACCTTTTATATCCCGGGGATCGCTGGTGGCCGGTATATCTTTACAGTGATGGTACGTTTCTAACAGGGCACCATGTTTGAGAAGTTGAACTTGATTCTAAACAGCACAGATCTTCCCGAATATTTGATACGTCGCCTTCGTGCATTCAAGGATGACAGTATGGATGCAGGCGATATTATACGCAACTTGCGGCATAGTAAGTCACATTATGGAGAAGAAGATATTGAATACTGGAAATCCAAGGCACCCAGTCGAGGGCGAGAAGATCTGGAGAGGCTGGATGACAGGTATCCCCGAATCATGCGGGCTCTCGACCGTTTAACGCCATTCCCAGGTCTCTGGGCCGATATCTCTTTCGCATTCCCCAGGCGGCTGGTCGAATGTGCTTGTCCAATGGTAAGGGCGCATCAACTGGTAGAAGTAATAGCAACTTACCACATTCAGGAGATTTGCAACTACCTCAATTCAATCTATGGTATTTGGTCGACCGCATTTGAAGAAGAATCCATCCATGTTGACGTCAACTCGGTCCGCCTCGTAGAAAACTTAATGCCAGAATCCACTGCTGACAAGCAGCTTATAGAATCCTTAATGGACAATGGTACACTCTTTCCTTCCCTTGGCGATGAAAATATTCGAAAAAGCGTCCTACAACGTCTTCTGGAAACAAAGGGCAGGATATTGAGCCTGCACTCGCTGGTACAGGACACACTATTTATACAGCCCTGTGCCAAAGCATTGCGACAGCTTGTCCCCCCGGCATTTCTTGACTTGAGAGACGCTCTGATGCGCAGGCTTGAGACCCATGAGGCTGCCTGGACTATTCAAGTGTCAGAGACCGTGGCTGAAACCTTCACCGCTGACCTTGATTCCTCCTCACTCGCGTGCGATGGGAGCATATGCGCTGTGGCATATGTACAATTATGGCTCTTTGCAATGCGCTACATTGAAAATCTTACCAGTGCAACCCTCCCTGGCCGTCAGAAAGAGTTCTGCGATGAGAATCATATATACCGGGAAACACGGCAAGAGTCAAGCCATGAACTTGCTATACTAGCACAAACATTGGGGTTTGACTCTCCCCAGATTCGCTCGCTCTGTAAAAAGAGGTCCGCGAAATCTAGCGCTCGGGCCTTCCTTACTGGTCGACGGCCTGCGGAACGCTATGATTACCCCCGACATTGGCTTGACAAGGCACCTGAGAAGATTGTCGATATACTGAAACTGCCAATGGACAAAACGTCCAAGTCACCTGCCATGCCATCTCTCAGCTTTGAAGGGAATGGGCAATTACCGGTAGTCCAAAAACGTTGTGGGCTCCCGTCATGGACAACATACCAGAAAAACCGGCAATTCTTGTTTGTTCCCCATGTTTATAGCCCGACCCAAATTTCAGGGGAACACCCATCGTCATTTGCTATTCTGCGTGACATAATATTTTCCTTCTTTGGCCGACATCTGTTTCCGGCAGGAATAAAGGCACCATGGTTGGATACAGCAACAGAGCCGCATGCAAGCCCAACCAGGGACAATCCTGGTCTTTCGCATGAACCAGTATCACTGGTTCAACAAGAATCCTGTCGCAGCCTCACACCTGAGTCTCTATCACCAGTTTCACTTGAACCCCACCCTCCAGGAACGCCACCTAACCCAGGTGCACTGCCGCCAAATCAATTGGAAGCGGAATTACCTTCTCCGGTACATCAGGAGGAAACCTCGCTGGCACTGGTTCTAAGACCTCCACTAGCGGCCGGCTTCGAGGATGACGCCTGCATTGCTCCATTGGGGCAGCGGACTTTCATGACTCACCACCGTGGCGCAGATGAGATCTTAACCACTTGGAACCGCTGTCATGACTCGTCTTTAGCAGTGTTTTACTTCTTTAAAACACGACAGTATTGCAAATTCCAACTCAACCACCCAAACTTAGATGAACACCTCCGAGACTTCATGGATCCAATTTCGAATGACCATTACTTCGCTGATATTAACAGTGGGTTGATTCACTCAGATGACGTTATACAACACATCCATCAGGTACCCCTGATCCTTGTGTACACCGATTTCGAGCACAAAAATCCACCAAATTTTGGCTTCAGGGACTATGTTTGTTCATTTGATGTTAAGACCGGGAAAAGACAGCAGCGTGAAGGGGAAGATACTTCAAGCCCTGAGGGTAAACGGCGCACTAAAGCATGGTCACGCCAGAGCTCTGAGTTATAATTCCCTGCAGAACAAAGGGATTTCTAAAGATACCTACAACTATAGGAGTAGATGAACTAAGTTCCAAATATGACATAGGATCTGTTAGATTTTCTTTGAACCAGTATACTACGAAAATAGAGCAAAGCTGAGGACATTCAAGTCAATTAAAAATACATTTAATTAAGCAATACATGATGTCAATAGTAGTTATAGACCTGACATCCTATTTACAGTATAGAATTCAAGGCACTGGAATTACAGAATAAACAACTGGTCATTAGGGTTTGGCAAGTGACTTCCCACTGTTTTTCCAACAGAGTGGCTGCAATAGTGAAAAATGGACAGTTGCTTTGAGGTGGTTTGGTTCCACCTAAAAAAGATAACCTCGAGCTGAACGACGACAGTATGGTGTAGTCAGTCTGGGCTATGATTCCCCCAAGTGTAATGCTTCAGGCTGATCTGTGATCTCACGTGATGTACTAGCTATAGTATCCATCTTCACAATGGATTAATGTAAATGAATTTTTTTCATCTCATATTCATGTGACATCATGCATTTTAGTACTTTTCTAGGATGTGTAAAAATGATGGGCTTGGTAATAATTACTGGCTGATCCGAAGATCCACCCGTAAGGCTCTCTTGCTTCATGGGGATGTGCTCGATCAGCCTTCCAGGTAGAGCTGCCGGAGTGGTGACCGTATAAATAACATAAATAACAGGCAAGTAGAAACTAAAGTTTGTTTAATTACCTTACATAGCAGCCTGTAAGTTACACAGCAATGTTTCTCTGATTGTTAAAGACCCCACTTTGTGGGTTTACATTATTTACAAAGGTATATTACCCTTGGCGGGTGCGAGTTGTCTTAGTATAATAGGATACGTATATGGGAGTAAATTACCAATGACCCTAACTGTGGCGCGACCTGGTATGTAATTTAATAGAGTTGTGGGCCTTTTCAACCCCTACAGTCAGTCGCCAGGTGCCAAAAATACGATACGACTAGGCGAATGGCTTATCGGATATGTTTCCCGGCATTTCCTAATCCAGATGTGGTAGTCCCGCTGAACCTCGCGCCAGAGCATACATTGATCCAAAGCAGTGTGACAATGTGCAGATCCTTAATGCTGAGGGATCAATCTAGTCCAAGGCCTATGCAATCCTCGCAAAAGCTTGGCAGTGGCTCATCAACAAAGTCTAGAAGTTATAATTCTCTGCTGAAAATTGTCCGATTGTCGGAGTATGATATGGCCAGTGATGACCAAATAGATGGTTACTGGGTTTTGAGATGTGTTGGGATGCGTCTTGGCTTAGCAGGCAGAACGGTGGCGACTGGACTATGGATTTGCCACGGTATTGGAATCTAGGGGAGTCAAGTAGCATGTTCTAAGAAAGAAGCATGTCCGAATAAATTATGCTTTTTCCCAGACCCTCCTATTGTAGAGAGATTAGAAAACATATAAGGTACAGCTACAGTAAAAAAGAAAATTGATTGAACTCTATTATTTCCGATATCTTATAAAGGAAACCCGGCCTGAGGCATGTCCCAAGGCAAGTGTATTCGATTTAGACGCGGAACACGAAGGCCTGGCCTCAGGGGGGAGCCACAGTACTTGTTTCCCGTTCAACCCTATCCAGTCACACTGTAGATATATCGCTGGATGCGTATCGGGTGAATTGAGGATAGGTTTGCTACACCTGGATTGAATCTTGAACGATCCTAGGTTAGTACAGAGGTATGAGCCATATTGGGAAAATTCGAGTTCCGTGACAATCTCATCAGTAACTAAAACGTCTTCCAATGCGCCCGTTGCCGGGTCCCAGAGCAGCACTATCTGGTCGTCAGAGCTGGACGCCAGCAGCCGACTGTCGGGTGAGAAGGCCACTAATCGAATCGAGCTGCCCGAATGGCCCTCCAGGGTCTGTTGTAGGGCGCCCGTTGCCGGGTCCCAGAGCCGCACCGTCTCGTCGTCAGAACCGGACGCCAGCAGCCGGCCATCGGGTGAGAAGGCCACTGAT